>NW_023331408.1:0-40461 GCF_011100685.1 Canis lupus familiaris
CATATTGAATTGATTTGAATGAAATGAATCGAATCTAATCAAATCAAAAAGAATCGAATCCAAAGAATCGAATTGTAGAAAATCAAATCAAAACAAAAAGATTCAAATCGAAACGAATCAAATTGAAAAGAATCGAATCGAATCAAAAAGAATCGAATCGAATTGATTCGCATCGAAAAGAATCGAATCGTATCGAATCGAAAAGAATCGAATCTATTCGAATCGAATGGAATTGAATCAAAAAGAATCGAATCGAATTGAAACGAAAAGAATCGAATAGATTCGAATTGGAACAAATCGAAAAAAATCAAAACGAATCAAATCACATCGAGTGGAAAAGAATCGAATCAAATAGAAAAGAATCGAATTGAATCGAACTGAATCGAAAAGAATCGAATAGATCAAATCAAAAAGAATCGAATCGATTCGAGATGAACCGAGTAGAATCGAGTCGAAGTGAAAAGAATGAATCGAATCGAATCGAAAAGAATCTAATCGAAACGAAAAGAATCGAATCGAAGAGAATCTAATCGAAATGAAAAGAATCAAATCGAATCGAAAAGAATCGAATCGAAACGAAAACTGTCGAATCGAATCGAATCGAAAAGAATCGAGTTGAATAGAAAAGAATCGAATCGAATAAAATCGATAAGATTTGAATCAAATCCAATAGAATCGAAAAGATTCGAATCGAATTGAAAAGAAACGAACCGAAGTGAAAAGAATCGAATCGAATCGAAAGAATCAAATCGAAAAAAAAATCGAATCGAAATTAAAAGAATCGAATCGAATCAAAGCATAAAGAATCGAATCTAATTGAATCGAAAGAATCGATTGAATCAAATAGAGAAGAATCTAATGGTAAGGAATCGAATCGAAAAGAATCCAATTGTATTGAATCGAATCGAAAAGAAATGAATTGAATAGATTATAAAAGAATCGAATCGAAAGGAATCGACTCGAAACGTAAAGAATCGAATCGAAAAAATTGAATAGATCGAAGAATTGAATAGAAATGAATCGAATCGAAATGAAAAGAATTGAATCGAATCGAATCGAAAACAATCGAATCAAAAAGAATCGAATTGAAACAAAAGAATCGCATTGTATTTAATCGAATCAAAAAAATCTAATTGAATCGAATCGAAAAGAATCGATTTGAAATGAAAAGAATCTAATCGAATTGATAGAAAATTGAATCGAATCGAAAACAATCGAATCGAATGGAAAAGAATCGAATTGTATGGAAACGAATCGAAAAGAATCTAATTGAGTAGAAAAGAATCAAATCAAATTTAATGGAATCGAAAAGAACCGAATAGCATCGAATTGAATCGAATCGAAAAGAATCGAAACGAATTGAATCGAAAAGCATTGAGTCGAATCAAATCGAAAAGAATCGAATCGTATCAAATTGAAAAGAATCGAATCGATCTGAAAAGAATTGAATCGAATCGAATCGAAAAGAATCAAATTGAAACGAAAAGAATCAAATCGAATAGCAAAGAATCGAATCGAAACGAATCGATTTGAAAAGAGCCGAATCGAATCGAATTGAATGAAATATTCGAATCGAATCGAAAAGAATCTAATCTAATGAAATCCAAAAGAATCAAATCGAAACAAATAGAATCAAACCGAATGGAATTGAATCGAAAAGAGTCGATTCGAATCAAATTGGAATGAAAAGAATTGAATCGAATCGAATAAAAAACAAGTGAATCGAATAGAATAGAAAAAAGAAGAGAATCGAAACGAAAAGAATCAAATTGAATCGAAAGGAAGAATCGAATCGAAAAGAATCGAATCAAAGAGAAAAGACTCGAATCGAATGGAAAAGAATAGAATCAAAAAGAATCGAATTGAAACAAAAAGAATCGAATTGAATTGAATCGAAAAGAATCGAATGGAATCGAATCGAAAAGAATCGAATTGAATTAAATCGAAGAGAATCGAATCGAATTGAATTGAATCGAAGAGAATCGAATCGAATAGAAAAGAATCAAATCGAAATGAATCGATTTGAAACGAAAAGAATCGAATCGAATCAAATTGAATGAAAAGAATTGAATCGAATCAAAAAGAATTGAATCAAAAAGAATCAAACCGAAACAAAAAGAATCAAACCGAATTGAAAAGAATCTAACTGAATAGAATCGAAAAGAATCGACGTACCGAATCGAATCCAATCGAAAAAAATCTAATCGTATCAAATCGAATCGAAAAGAATTGAAATGAATAGAATAGAAAAGATTCGAATCAAATCAAAAACAATCAAATCGAGTAATATCGAATCGAAAAGAATCGAATCGAATGGAAAAGAATTGAATTGAATCAAAAAGAATTGATTCAAATCAAAAAGAATCGAATCGATTCGAATCGAAAAGAAGATCGAAAAGAATCGAAAAGAATCGAATCGAATCAAAAAGGATCGAATCGCAAAGAACCGAATCTAAAGAAAAGGAATCGAATCGAATCGAAACGAATAGAATCGAAAAGAATCGATTTGAATCGAAATGAAAAGAATCGTATCGAATCAAATCGAAAAAAATCAAATGGAATCGAATCGAATCGTATCGAAAAGAATCAAATCAAATGAAAAGAATCGAATCGAATAGAAAAGAATCGAATTGATTGGAATCGACTCGAAAACAATCTAATTGAATTGAAAGGAATCGAATCAAATTTAATGGAATCGACAAGAATCGTATCAAATCAAAAAGATCGAATCGAAATGAATCAATTCGAAAAGAATCAAATCGAATCGAATCGAAAAGAATCGAATCGAAAAGAATTGAATTGAAAAGAATCGAATTGAATCGAATTGAAAAGACTCGAATCGAATTAAAAGAATCGAATCGAATCGAAAAGAATCGAATCGAATCGGAAAGAATTGAATTGGAATGAATCGATTTGAATCGAATTGAAAAGAATCGAATCGAAAAAATCGAATCGAAAAGAACTGAGTTGAGTTGAATCGAATCGAAAAGATTCGAATCGAATCGTGTCGAATCAAAAAGATGGAATCGAAACGAATCGAATCGAATCGAATCGAAAAGAATCGAATAGATAGCAAAGAATCAAATCGAATAGAAAAGAATTTGAATCGAATTGAAACGATTCGAAAAAATCGAAACTAATCGAATCATCGAATGGAAAAGAATCGAATCGAATCAAAAAGAATCGAAACGAACTGAATCGAAAGAATCGAATCGAACAGAATCGAAAAGAATTGAATCGTAATGTAACAAATCGAATCCAAATGATCGAATCAAGCCAAGTCGAAAAGAATTGAATCGAAAAGAATCGAATCAAAATGAAAAGAATCGAATAGAATCGAATTGAAAAGAATCGAATTGAACCGAATCAAATAGAATAGAATCGAACAGAATTGAATCGAATGAAAAGAATCTTATCGAATCGATTCGAAAAGAATTGAATCGAATCGAATGGAGAAGAATCAAATCAAATGGAATCGAAAAGAATCGAATCAAAGAGAATCTAATCGAAACGAAAAAGAATCAATCGAATCGAAAAGAATCGAATCGAAACGAAAAGTGTCGAATCGAATCGAATCGAAAAAGAATCGAATCGAACCGAAAAGAATCAATCGAATCGAAAGAGAATCGAATTGAATTGAATCGTAATGAAAAGAATCGAATCGAATCGAAAGAATCAAATCGAATCGAAAACAATTGAAATCGAATGCAATCAATCGAAAAGAATCGAATCGAATTGAAAAGAATCAAATCGAATTGATTGAATCGAAAAGAATCGAATCGAATCGAATCGCATCGAATCGAAAATAATAGAATTGAATAAAAATAATCGAATCGAATTGAGAATAATTGGAATTGAATTGAATCGATAATCGAATCGAAACTATCGAATCGAATCAAATCGATTCGAAAAAATCGAATCAGATGGCAACGAATCGAATCATATTGAATTGATTTGAATTGAAATGAATCGAATCTATCAAATCAAAAAGAATCGAATCCAAAGAATCGAATTGTAGAAAATCAAATCAAAACAAAAAGATTCAAATCGAAACGAATCAAATTGAAAAGAATCGAATCGAATCGAATCAAAAAGAATCGAATCGAATTGATTCGCATCGAAAAGATCGAATCGTATCGAATCGAAAAGAATCGAATCTATTCGAATCGAATGGAATTGAATCAAAAGAATCGAATCGAATTGAAACGAAAAGAATCGAATAGATTCGAATTGGAACAAATCGAAAAAAATCAAAACGAATCAAATCACATCGAGTGGAAAAGAATCGAATCAAATAGAAAAGAATCGAATTGAATCGAACTGAATCGAAAAGAATCGAATAGATCAAATCAAAAAGAATCGAATCGATTCGAGATGAACCGAGTAGAATCGAGTCGGAAGTGAAAAGATCGAATCGAATCGAATCGAAAAGAATCTAATCGAAACGAAAAGAATCGATCGAAGAGAATCTAATCGAATGAAAAGAATCAATCGAATCGAAAAGAATCGAATCGAAACCGAAAACTGTCGAATCGAATCGAATCGAAAAGAATCGAGTTGAATAGAAAGAATCGAATCGAATAAATCGATAAGATTTGAATCAAGATCCAATAGAATCGAAAAGATTCGAATCGAATTGAAAAAGAAACGAACCGAAGTGAAAAGAATCGAATCGAATCGAAAGAATCAATCGAAAAAAAAATCGATCGAAATTAAAAGAATCGAATCGAATCAAAGCATAAGAATCGAATCTAAGTGATCGAAAGAATCGATTGAATCAAATAGAGAAGAATCTAATGTGAAGGAATCGAATCGAAAAGAATCCAATTGTATTGAATCGAATCGAAAAGAAATAATTGAATAGATTATAAAAGAATCGAATCGAAAGGAATCGACTCGAAACGTAAAGAATCGATCGAAAAAATTGAATAGATCGAAGAATTGATAGAAATGAATCGAATCGAAATGAAAAGAATTGAATCGAATCGAATCGAAACAATCGAATCAAAAACAATCGAATTGAAAACAAAAGAATCGCATTGTATTTAATCGAATCAAAAAAATCTAATTGAATCGAATCGAAAAGAATCGATTTGAAATGAAAAGAATCTAATCGAATTGATAGAAAATTGAATCGAATCGAAAACAATCGAATCGAATGGAAAAGAATCGAATTGTATGGAAACGAATCGAAAAGAATCTAATTGAGTAGAAAAGAATCAAATCAAATTTAATGGAATCGAAAAGAACCGAATAGCATCGAATTGAATCGAATCGAAAAGAATCGAAACGAATTGAATCGAAAAGCATTGAGTCGAATCAAATCGAAAAGAATCGAATCGTATCAAATTGAAAAGAATCGAATCGATCTGAAAAGAATTGAATCGAATCGAAAAGAATCAAATTGAAACGAAAAGAATCAAATCGAATAGCAAAGAATCGAATCGAAACGAATCGATTTGAAAAGAGCCGAATCGAATCGAATTGAATGAAATATTCGAATCGAATCGAAAAGAATCTAATCTAATGAAATCCAAAGAATCAAATCGAAACAAATAGAATCAAACCGAATGAATTGATCGAAAAGAGTCGATTCGAATCAAATTGGAATGAAAAGAATTGAATCGAATCGAATAAAAAACAAGTGAATCGAATAGAATAGAAAAGAAGAAATCGAAAACGAAAAAGATCAAATTGAATCGAAGGAATCGAATCGAAAAGAATCGAATCAAAGAGGAAAAACTCGAATCGAATGGAAAAAGAATAGAATCAAAAAGAATCGAATTGAAACAAAAAGAATCGAATTGAATTGAATCGAAAAGAATCGAATGGAATCGAATCGAAAAGAATCGAATTGAAATTAAATCGAAGAGAATCGAATCGAATTGAATTGAATCGAAGAGAATCGAATCGAATAGAAAAGAATCAAATCGAAAATTGAATCGATTTGAAACGAAAGAAGATCGATCGAATCAAATTGATGAAAGAATTGAATCGAATCAAAAAGAATTGAATCAAAAAGAATCAAACCGAAACAAAAGAATCAAACCGAATTGAAAAGAATCTAACTGAATAGAATCGAAAAGAATCGACGTACCGAATCGAATCCAATCGAAAAAAATCTAATCGTATCAAATCGAATCGAAAAGAATTGAAATGAATAGAATAGAAAAGATTCGAATCGAATCAAAAACAATCAAATCGAGTAATATCGAATCGAAAAGAATCGAATCGAAAAGAATCGAATCGAATGGAAAAGAATTGAATTGAATCAAAAAAGAATTGATTCAAATCAAAAAGATCGAATCGATTCGAATCGAAAAGACTCGAATCGAAAAGAATCGAAAAGAATCGATCGAATCAAAAAGGATCGAATCGCAAAGAACCCGAATCTAAAGAAAAGGAATCGAATCGAATCGAAAACGAATAGAATCGAAAAGAATCGATTGAATCGAAATGAAAAGAATCGTATCGAATCAAATCGAAAAAAATCAAATGGAATCGAATCGAATCGTATCGAAAAGAATCAAATCAAATGAAAAGAATCGAATCGAATAGAAAAGAATCGAATTGATTGGAATCGACTCGAAAACAATCTAATTGAATTGAAAGGAATCGAATCAAATTTAATTGGAATCGACAAGAATCGTATCAAATCAAAAAGATCGAATCGAAATGAATCAATTCGAAAAGAATCAAATCGAATCGAATCGAAAAGAATCGAATCGAAAAGAATTGATTGAAAAGAATCGAATTGAATCGAATTGAAAAGACTCGAATCGAATTAAAAGAATCGAATCGAATCGAAAAGAATCGAATCGAATCGGAAAGAATTGAATTGGAATGAATCGATTTGAAATCGAATTGAAAAGAATCGAATCGAAAAAATCGAATCGAAAAGAACTGAGTTGAGTTGAATCGAATCGAAAAGATTCGAATCGAATCGTGTCGAATCAAAAAGATGGATCGAAACGAATCGAATCGAATCGAATCGAAAAGAATCGAATAGATAGCAAAAGAATCAAATCGAATAGAAAAGAATTTGAATCGAATTGAAACGATTCGAAAAAATCGAAACTAATCGAATCATCGAATTGGAAAAGAATCGAATCGAATCAAAAAGAATTCGAAACGAACTGAATCGAAAGAATCGAATCGAACAGAATCGAAAAGAATTGAATCGTAATGTAACAAATCGAATCCAATGATCGAATCAAGCCAAGTCGAAAAGAATTGAATCGAAAAGAATCGAATCAAAATGAAAAAGAATCGAATATAATCGAATTGAAAAGAATCGAATTGAACCGAATCAAATAGAATAGAATCGAACAGAATTGAATCGAATGACAAGAATCTTATCGAATCGATTCGAAAAGAATTGAATCGAATCGAATGGAGAGAATCAAGCAAATCAATGGAATCGAAAAGAATCGAAATCATAGAATCTAATCGAAACGAAAAGAATCAATCGAATCGAAAAGATCGAATCGGAAACGAAAAGTGTCGAATCGAATCGAATCGAAAAGAATCGAATCGAACCGAAAAGAATCAAATCGAATCGAAAAGACAGAATCGAATTGAATTGAATCGTAATGAAAAGAATCGAATCGAAATCGAAAGAATCAAATCGAATCGAAAACAATTGATCGAATGCAATCAAATCGAAAAGAATCGAATCGAATTGAAAAGAAATCAAATCGAATTGATTGAATCGAAAAGAATCGAATCGAATCGAATCGCATCGAATCGAAAATAATAGAATTGAATAAAAATAATCGAATCGAATTGAGAATATTGGAATTGAATTGAATCGATCAATCGAGTATCGAAACTATCGAATCGAATCAAATCGATTCGAAAAAATCGAATCAGATTGCAACGAATCGAAATCATATTGAATTGATTTGAATTGAAATGAATCGAATCTAATCAAATCAAAAAGAATCGAATCCAAAGAATCGAATTGTAGAAAATCAAATCAAAACAAAAAGATTCAAATCGAAACGAATCAAATTGAAAAGAATCGAATCGAATCGAATCAAAAAGAATCGAATCGAATTGATTCGCATCGAAAAGAATCGAATCGTATCGAATCGAAAAGAATCGAATCTATTCGAATCGAATGGAATTGAATCAAAAGAATCGAATCGAATTGAAACGAAAAGAATCGAATAGATTCGAATTGGAACAAATCGAAAAAATCAAAACGAATCAAATCACATCGAGTGGAAAAGAATCGAATCAAATAGAAAAGAATCGAATTGAATCGAACTGAATCGAAAAGAATCGAATAGATCAAATCAAAAAGAATCGAATCGATTCGAGATGAACCGAGTAGAATCGAGTCGAAGTGAAAAGAATTCGAATCGAATCGAATCGAAAAGAATCTAATCGAAACGAAAAGAATCGAATCGAAGAGAATCTAATCGAAATGAAAAGAATCAAATCGAATCGAAAAGAATCGAATCGAAACGAAAACTGTCGAATCGAATCGAATCGAAAAGAATCGAGTTGAATAGAAAAGAATCGAATCGAATAAAATCGATAAGATTTGAATCAAATCCAATAGAATCGAAAAGATTCGAATCGAATTGAAAAGAAAACGAACCGAAGTGAAAAGAATCGAATCGAATCGAAAGAATCAAATCGAAAAAAAAAATCGAATCGAAATTAAAAGAATCGAATCGAATCAAAGCATAAAGAATCGAATCTAATTGAATCGAAAGAATCGATTGAATCAAATAGAGAAGAATCTAATGGTAAGGAATCGAATCGAAAAGAATCCAATTGTATTGAATCGAATCGAAAAGAAATGAATTGAATAGATTATAAAAGAATCGAATCGAAAGGAATCGACTCGAAACGTAAAGAATCGAATCGAAAAAATTGAATAGATCGAAGAATTGAATAGAAATGAATCGAATCGAAATGAAAAGAATTGAATCGAATCGAATCGAAAACAATCGAATCAAAAACAATCGAATTGAAACAAAAGAATCGCATTGTATTTAATCGAATCAAAAAAATCTAATTGAATCGAATCGAAAAGAATCGATTTGAAATGAAAAGAATCTAATCGAATTGATAGAAAATTGAATCGAATCGAAAACAATCGAATCGAATGGAAAAGAATCGAATTGTATGGAAACGAATCGAAAAGAATCTAATTGAGTAGAAAAGAATCAAATCAAATTTAATTGGAATCGAAAAGAACCGAATAGCATCGAATTGAATCGAATCGAAAAGAATCGAAACGAATTGAATCGAAAAGCATTGAGTCGAATCAAATCGAAAAGAATCGAATCGTATCAAATTGAAAAGAATCGAATCGATCTGAAAAGAATTGAATCGAATCGAAAAGAATCAAATTGAAACGAAAAGAATCAAATCGAATAGCAAAGAATCGAATCGAAACGAATCGATTTGAAAAGAGCCGAATCGAATCGAATTGAATGAAATATTCGAATCGAATCGAAAAGAATCTAATCTAATGAAATCCAAAAGAATCAAATCGAAACAAATAGAATCAAACCGAATGGAATTGAATCGAAAAGAGTCGATTCGAATCAAATTGGAATGAAAAGAATTGAATCGAATCGAATAAAAAACAAGTGAATCGAATAGAATAGAAAAGAAGAGAATCGAAACGAAAAGAATCAAATTGAATCGAAAGGAATCGAATCGAAAAGAATCGAATCAAAGAGAAAAGACTCGAATCGAATGGAAAAGAATAGAATCAAAAAGAATCGAATTGAAACAAAAAGAATCGAATTGAATTGAATCGAAAAGAATCGAATGGAATCGAATCGAAAAGAATCGAATTGAATTAAATCGAAGAGAATCGAATCGAATTGAATTGAATCGAAGAGAATCGAATCGAATAGAAAAGAATCAAATCGAAATGAATCGATTTGAAACGAAAAGAATCGAATCGAATCAAATTGAATGAAAAGAATTGAATCGAATCAAAAAGAATTGAATCAAAAAGAATCAAACCGAAACAAAAAGAATCAAACCGAATTGAAAAGAATCTAACTGAATAGAATCGAAAAGAATCGACGTACCGAATCGAATCCAATCGAAAAGAATTGAAATGAATAGAATAGAAAAGATTCGAATCGAATCAAAAAACAATCAAATCGAGTAATATCGAATCGAAAAGAATCGAATCGAAAAGAATCGAATCGAATGGAAAAGAATTGAATTGAATCAAAAAGAATTGATTCAAATCAAAAGCATCGAATCGATTCGAATCGAAAAGACTCGAATCGAAAAGAATCGAATCGAATCAAAAAGGATCGAATCGCAAAGAACCGAATCTAAAGAAAAGGAATCGAATCGAATCGAAACGAATAGAATCGAAAAGAATCGATTTGAATCGAAATGAAAAGAATCGTATCGAATCAAATCGAAAAAAAATCAAATGGAATCGAATCGAATCGTATCGAAAAGAATCAAATCAAATGAAAAGAATCGAATCGAATAGAAAAGAATCGAATTGATTGGAATCGACTCGAAACAATCTAATTGAATTGAAAGGAATCGAATCAAATTTAATGGAATCGACAAGAATCGTATCAAATCAAAAAGATCGAATCGAAATGAATCAATTCGAAAAGAATCAAATCGAATCGAATCGAAAAGAATCGAATCGAAAAGAATTGAATTGAAAAGAATCGAATTGAATCGAATTGAAAAGACTCGAATCGAATTAAAAGAATCGAATCGAATCGAAAAGAATCGAATCGAATCGGAAAGAATTGAATTGGAATGAATCGATTTGAATCGAATTGAAAAGAATCGAATCGAAAAAAATCGAATCGAAAAGAACTGAGTTGAGTTGAATCGAATCGAAAAGATTCGAATCGAATCGTGTCGAATCAAAAAGATGGAATCGAAACGAATCGAATCGAATCGAATCGAAAAGAATCGAATAGATAGCAAAGAATCAAATCGAATAGAAAAGAATTTGAATCGAATTGAAACGATTCGAAAAAATCGAAACTAATCGAATCATCGAATGGAAAAGAATCGAATCGAATCAAAAAGAATCGAAACGAATTGAATAGAAAGAAATCGAATCGAACAGAATCGAAAAGAATTGAATCGTAATGTAACAAATCGAATCCAAATGATCGAATCAAGCCAAGTCGAAAAGAATTGAAATCGAAAAGAATCGAATCAAAATGAAAAAGAATCGAATAGAATCGAATTGAAAAGAATCGAATTGAACCGAATCAAATAGAATAGAATCGAACAGAATTGAATCGAATGAAAAGAATCTTATCGAATCGATTCGAAAAGAATTGAATCGAATCGAATGGAGAAAGAATCAAATCAAATGGAATCGAAAAGAATCGAATCAAAGAGAATCTAATCGAAACGAAAAGAATCAATCGAATCGAAAAGAATCGAATCGAAACGAAAAGTGTCGAATCGAATCGAATCGAAAAGAATCGAATCGAACCGAAAAGAATCAAATCGAATCGAAAAGAATCGAATTGAATTGAATCGTAATGAAAAGAATCGAATCGAATCGAAAGAATCAAATCGAATCGAAAACAATTGAATCGAATGCAATCAAATCGAAAAGAATCGAATCGAATTGAAAAGAATCAAATCGAATTGATTGAATCGAAAAGAATCGAATCGAATCGAATCGCATCGAATCGAAAATAATAGAATTGAATAAAAATAATCGAATCGAATTGAGAATAATTGGAATTGAATTGAATCGATAATCGAATCGAAACTAATCGAATCGAATCAAATCGATTCGAAAAAATCGAATCAGATTGGCAAAACGAATCGAATCATATTGAATTGATTTGAATTGAAATGAATCGAATCTAATCAAATCAAAAAGAATCGAATCCAAAGAATCGAATTGTAGAAAATCAAATCAAAACAAAAAGATTCAAATCGAAACGAATCAAATTGAAAAGAATCGAATCGAATCGAATCAAAAAGAATCGAATCGAATTGATTCGCATCGAAAAGAATCGAATCGTATCGAATCGAAAAGAATCGAATCTATTCGAATCGAATGGAAATTGAATCAAAAAGAATCGAATCGAATTGAAACGAAAAGAAATCGAATAGATTCGAATTGGAACAAATCGAAAAAAATCAAAACGAATCAAATCACATCGAGTGGAAAAGAATCGAATCAAATAGAAAAGAATCGAATTGAATCGAACTGAATCGAAAAGAATCGAATAGATCAAATCAAAAAGAATCGAATCGATTCGAGATGAACCGAGTAGAATCGAGTCGAAGTGAAAAGAATTGAATCGAATCGAATCGAAAAGAATCTAATCGAAACGAAAAGAATCGAATCGAAGAGAATCTAATCGAAATGAAAAGAATCAAATCGAATCGAAAAGAATCGAATCGAAACGAAAACTGTCGAATCGAATCGAATCGAAAAGAATCGAGTTGAATAGAAAAGAATCGAATCGAATAAAATCGATAAGATTTGAATCAAATCCAATAGAATCGAAAAGATTCGAATCGAATTGAAAAGAAACGAACCGAAGTGAAAAGAATCGAATCGAATCGAAAGAATCAAATCGAAAAAAAAATCGAATCGAAATTAAAAGAATCGAATCGAATCAAAGCATAAAAGAATCGAATCTAATTGAATCGAAAGAATCGATTGAATCAAATAGAGAAGAATCTAATGGTAAGGAATCGAATCGAAAAGAATCCAATTGTATTGAATCGAATCGAAAAGAAATGAATTGAATAGATTATAAAAGAATCGAATCGAAAGGAATCGACTCGAAACGTAAAGAATCGAATCGAAAAAATTGAATAGATCGAAGAATTGAATAGAAATGAATCGAATCGAAATGAAAAGAATTGAATCGAATCGAATCGAAAACAATCGAATCAAAAACAATCGAATTGAAACAAAAGAATCGCATTGTATTTAATCGAATCAAAAAAAATCTAATTGAATCGAATCGAAAAGAATCGATTTGAAATGAAAAGAATCTAATCGAATTGATAGAAAAATTGAATCGAATCGAAAACAATCGAATCGAATGGAAAAGAATCGAATTGTATGGAAACGAATCGAAAAGAATCTAATTGAGTAGAAAAGAATCAAATCAAATTTAATGGAATCGAAAAGAACCGAATAGCATCGAATGGAATCGAATCGAAAAGAATCGAAACGAATTGAATCGAAAAGCATTGAGTCGAATCAAATCGAAAAGAATCGAATCGTATCAAATTGAAAGAATCGAATCGATCTGAAAAGAATTGAATCGAATCGAAAAGAATCAAATTGAAACGAAAAGAATCAAATCGAATAGCAAAGAATCGAATCGAAACGAATCGATTTGAAAAAGAGGCCGAATCGAATCGAATTGAATGAAATATTCGAATCGAATCGAAAAGAATCTAATCTAATGAAATCCAAAAGAATCAAATCGAAACAAATAGAATCAAACCGAATGGAATTGAATCGAAAAGAGTCGATTCGAATCAAATTGGAATGAAAAGAAATTGAATCGAAATCGAATAAAAAACAAGTGAATCGAATAGAATAGAAAAGAAGAGAATCGAAACGAAAAGAATCAAATTGAATCGAAAGGAATCGAATCGAAAAAGAATCGAATCAAAGAGAAAAGACTCGAATCGAATGGAAAAGAATAGAATCAAAAAGAATCGAATTGAAACAAAAAGAATCGAATTGAATTGAATCGAAAAGAATCGAATGGAATCGAATCGAAAAGAATCGAATTGAATTAAATCGAAGAGAATCGAATCGAATTGAATTGAATCGAAGAGAATCGAATCGAATAGAAAAGAATCAAATCGAAATGAATCGATTTGAAACGAAAAGAATCGAATCGAATCAAATTGAATGAAAAGAATTGAATCGAATCAAAAAGAATTGAATCAAAAAGAATCAAACCGAAACAAAAAGAATCAAAACCGAATTGAAAAGAATCTAACTGAATAGAATCGAAAAGAATCGACGTACCGAATCGAATCCAATCGAAAAAAAATCTAATCGTATCAAATCGAATCGAAAAGAATTGAAATGAATAGAATAGAAAAAGATTCGAATCGAATCAAAAACAATCAAATCGAGTAATATCGAATCGAAAAGAATCGAATCGAAAAGAATCGAATCGAATGGAAAAGAATTGAATTGAATCAAAAAGAATTGATTCAAATCAAAAAGAAATCGAATCGATTCGAATCGAAAAGACTCGAATCGAAAAGAATCGAATCGAATCAAAAAGGATCGAATCGCAAAGAACCGAATCTAAAGAAAAGGAATCGAATCGAATCGAAACGAATAGAATCGAAAAGAATCGATTTGAATCGAAATGAAAAGAATCGTATCGAATCAAATCGAAAAAAATCAAATGGAATCGAATCGAATCGTATCGAAAAGAATCAAATCAAATGAAAAAGAATCGAATCGAATAGAAAAGAATCGAATTGATTGGAATCGACTCGAAAACAATCTAATTGAATTGAAAGGAATCGAATCAAATTTAATGGAATCGACAAGAATCGTATCAAATCAAAAAGATCGAATCGAAATGAATCAATTCGAAAAGAATCAAATCGAATCGAATCGAAAAGAATCGAATCGAAAAGAATTGAATTGAAAAGAATCGAATTGAATCGAATTGAAAAGACTCGAATCGAATTAAAAGAATCGAATCGAATCGAAAAGAATCGAATCGAATCGGAAAGAATTGAATTGGAATGAATCGATTTGAAATCGAATTGAAAAGAATCGAATCGAAAAAAATCGAATCGAAAAGAACTGAGTTGAGTTGAATCGAATCGAAAAGATTCGAATCGAATCGTGTCGAATCAAAAAGATGGAATCGAAACGAATCGAATCGAATCGAATCGAAAAGAATCGAATAGATAGCAAAGAATCAAATCGAATAGAAAAGAATTTGAATCGAATTGAAACGATTCGAAAAAAATCGAAACTAATCGAATCATCGAATGGAAAAGAATCGAATCGAATCAAAAAGAATCGAAACGAACTGAATCGAAAGAAATCGAATCGAACAGAATCGAAAAGAATTGAATCGTAATGTAACAAATCGAATCCAAATGATCGAATCAAGCCAAGTCGAAAAGAATTGAATCGAAAAGAATCGAATCAAAATGAAAAGAATCGAATAGAATCGAATTGAAAAGAATCGAATTGAACCGAATCAAAATAGAATAGAAATCGAACAGAATTGAATCGAATGAAAAGAAATCTTAATCGAATCGATTCGAAAAGAATTGAATCGAATCGAATGGAGAAGAATCAAATCAAATGGAATCGAAAAGAATCGAATCAAAGAGAATCTAATCGAAAACGAAAAGAATCAAATCGAATCGAAAAGAATCGAATCGAAAACGAAAAGTGTCGAATCGAATCCGAATCGAAAAGAATCGAATCGAACCGAAAAGAATCAAATCGAATCGAAAAGAATCGAATTGAAATTGAATCGTAATGAAAAGAATCGAATCGAATCGAAAGAAATCAAATCGAATCGAAAACAATTGAATCGAATGCAATCAAATCGAAAAGAATCGAATCGAATTGAAAAGAATCAAATCGAATTGATTGAAATCGAAAAGAATCGAATCGAATCGAATCGCAATCGAATCGAAAATAATAGAATTGAATAAAAATAATCGAATCGAATTGAGAATAATTGGAATTGAATTGAATCGATAATCGAATCGAAACTAATCGAATCGAATCAAATCGATTCGAAAAAAATCGAATCAGATTGCAACGAATCGAATCATATTGAATTGATTTGAATTGAAATGAATCGAATCTAATCAAATCAAAAAGAAATCGAATCCAAAAGAATCGAATTGTAGAAAAATCAAATCAAAACAAAAAGATTCAAATCGAGAACGAATCAAATTGAAAAGAATCGAATCGAATCGAATCAAAAAGAATCGAATCGAATTGATTCGCATCGAAAAGAATCGAATCGTATCGAATCGAAAAGAATCGAATCTATTCGAATCGAATGGAATTGAATCAAAAAGAATCGAATCGAATTGAAACGAAAAGAATCGAATAGATTCGATTGGAACAAATCGAAAAAAATCAAAACGAATCAAATCACATCGAGTGGAAAAGAATCGAATCAAAATAGAAAAGAACTCGAATTGAATCGAACTGAATCGAAAAGAATCGAATAGATCAAATCAAAAAAGAATCGAATCGATTCGAGATGAAACCGAGTAGAATCGAGTCGAAGTGAAAAAGAATTGAATCGAATCGAATCGAAAAGAATCTAATCGAAACGAAAAGAATCGAATCGAAGAGAATCTAATCGAAATGAAAAGAATCAAATCGAATCGAAAAGAATCGAATCGAAACGAAAACTGTCGAATCGAATCGAATCGAAAAGAATCGAGTTGAATAGAAAAGAATCGAATCGAATAAAATCGATAAGATTTGAATCAAATCCAATAGAATCGAAAAGATTCGAATCGAATTGAAAAGAAACGAACCGAAGTGAAAAGAATCGAATCGAATCGAAAGAATCAAATCGAAAAAAAAATCGAATCGAAATAAAAAAGAATCGAATCGAATCAAAGCATAAGAATCGAATCTAATTGAATCGAAAGAATCGATTGAATCCAAATAGAGAAGAATCTAATGGTAAGGAATCGAATCGAAAAGAATCCAATTGTATTGAATCGAATCGAAAAGAAATGAATTGAATAGATTATAAAAGAATCGAATCGAAAGGAATCGACTCGAAACGTAAAGAATCGAATCGAAAAAATTGAATAGATCGAAGAATTGAATAGAAATGAATCGAATCGAAATGAAAAAGAATTGAATCGAATCGAATCGAAAACAATCGAATCAAAAACAATCGAATTGAAACAAAAGAATCGCATTGTATTTAATCGAATCAAAAAAAATCTAATTGAATCGAATCGAAAAGAATCGATTTGAAATGAAAAGAATCTAATCGAATTGATAGAAAATTGAATCGAATCGGAAAACAATCGAATCGAATGGAAAAGAATCGAATTGTATGGAAACGAATCGAAAAGAATCTAATTGAGTAGAAAAGAATCAAATCAAATTTAATGGAATCGAAAAGAACCGAATAGCATCGAATTGAATCGAATCGAAAAGAATCGAAACGAATTGAATCGAAAAGCATTGAGTCGAATCAAATCGAAAAGAAATCGAATCGTATCAAATTGAAAAGAATCGAATCGATCTGAAAAGAATTGAAATCGAATCGAAAAGAATCAAATTGAAACGAAAAGAATCAAATCGAATAGCAAAGAATCGAATCGAAACGAATCGATTTGGAAAAGAGCCGAATCGAATCGAATTGAATGAAATATTCGAATCGAATCGAAAAGAATCTAATCTAATGAAATCCAAAAGAATCAAATCGAAACAAATAGAATCAAACCGAATGGAATTGAATCGAAAGAGTCGATTCGAATCAAATTGGAATGAAAAGAATTGAATCGAATCGAATAAAAAACAAGTGAATCGAATAGAATAGAAAAGAAGAGAATCGAAACGAAAAAGAATCAAATTGAATCGAAAGGAATCGAATCGAAAAGAATCGAATCAAAGAGAAAAGACTCGAATCGAATGGAAAAGAATAGAATCAAAAAGAATCGAATTGAAACAAAAAGAATCGAATTGAATTGAATCGAAAAGAATCGAATGGAATCGAATCGAAAAGAATCGAATTGAATTAAATCGAAGAGAATCGAATCGAATTGAATTGAATCGAAGAGAATCGAATCGAATAGAAAAGAATCAAATCGAAATGAATCGATTTGAAACGAAAAGAATCGAATCGAATCAAATTGAATGAAAAGAATTGAATCGAATCAAAAAGAATTGAATCAAAAAGAATCAAACCGAAACAAAAAGAATCAAACCGAATTGAAAAGAATCTAACTGAATAGAATCGAAAAGAATCGACGTACCGAATCGAATCCAATCGAAAAAAATCTAATCGTATCAAATCGAATCGAAAAGAATTGAAATGAATAGAATAGAAAAGATTCGAATCGAATCAAAAACAATCAAATCGAGTAATATCGAATCGAAAAGAATCGAATCGAAAAGAATCGAATCGAATGAAAAGAATTGAATTGAATCAAAAAGAATTGATTCAAATCAAAAAGAATCGAATCGATTCGAATCGAAAAGACTCGAATCGAAAAGAATCGAATCGAATCAAAAAGGATCGAATCGCAAAGAACCGAATCTAAAGAAAAGGAATCGAATCGAATCGAAACGAATAGAATCGAAAAGAATCGATTTGAATCGAAATGAAAAGATCGTATCGAATCAAATCGAAAAAAATCAAATGGAATCGAATCGAATCGTATCGAAAAGAATCAATCAAATGAAAAGAATCGAATCGAATAGAAAAGAATCGAATTGATTGGAATCGACTCGAAAACAATCTAATTGAATTGAAAGGAATCGAATCAAATTTAATGGAATCGACAAGAATCGTATCAAATCAAAAAGATCGAATCGAAATGAATCAATTCGAAAAGAATCAAATCGAAATCGAATCGAAAAGAATCGAATCGAAAAGAATTGAATTGAAAAGAATCGAATTGAATCGAATTGAAAAGACTCGAATCGAATTAAAAGAATCGAATCGAATCGAAAAGAATCGAATCGAATCGGAAAGAATTGAATTGGAATGAATCGATTTGAATCGAATTGAAAAGAATCGAATCGAAAAAATCGAATCGAAAAGAACTGAGTTGAGTTGAATCGAATCGAAAAGATTCGAATCGAATCGTGTCGAATCAAAAAGATGGAATCGAAACGAATCGAATCGAATCGAATCGAAAAGAATCGAATAGATAGCAAAGAATCAAATCGAATAGAAAAGAATTTGAATCGAATTGAAACGATTCGAAAAAATCGAAACTAATTCGAATCATCGAATGGAAAAGAATCGAATCGAATCAAAAAGAATCGAAACGAACTGAATCGAAAGAATCGAATCGAACAGAATCGAAAAGAATTGAATCGTAATGTAACAAATCGAATCCAAATGATCGAATCAAGCCAGTCGAAAAGAATTGAATCGAAAAGAATCGAATCAAAATGAAAAGAATCGAATAGAATCGAATTGAAAAGAATCGAATTGAACCGAATCAAATAGAATAGAATCGAACAGAATTGAATCGAATGAAAAGAATCTTATCGAATCGATTCGAAAAGAATTGAATCGAATCGAATGGAGAAGAATCAAATCAAATGGAATCGAAAGAATCGAATCAAAGAGAATCTAATCGAAACGAAAAGAATCAATCGAATCGAAAAGAATCGAATCGAAACGAAAAGTGTCGAATCGATATCGAAAAGAATCGAATTGAATTGAATCGTAATGAAAAGAATCGAATCGAATCGAAAGAATCAAATCGAATCGAAAACAATTGAATCGAATGCAATCAAATCGAAAAGAATCGAATCGAATTGAAAAGAATCAAATCGAATTGATTGAATCGAAAGAATCGAATCGAATCGAATCGCATCGAATCGAAAATAATAGAATTGAATAAAAATAATCGAATCGAATTGAGAATAATTGGAATTGAATTGAATCGATAATCGAATCGAAACTAATCGAATCGAATCAAATCGATTCGAAAAAAATCGAATCAGATTGCAACGAATCGAATCATATTGAATTGATTTGAATTGAAATGAATCGAATCTAATCAAATCAAAAAGAATCGAATCCAAAGAATCGAATTGTAGAAAATCAAATCAAAACAAAAAGATTCAAATCGAAACGAATCAAATTGAAAAGAATCGAATCGAATCGAATCAAAAGAATCGAATCGAATTGATTCGCATCGAAAAGAATCGAATCGTATCGAATCGAAAAGAATCGAATCTATTCGAATCGAATGGAATTGAATCAAAAAGAATCGAATCGAATTGAAACGAAAAGAATCGAATAGATTCGAATTGGAACAAATCGAAAAAAAATCAAAACGAATCAAATCACATCGAGTGGAAAAGAATCGAATCAAATAGAAAAGAATCGAATTGAATCGAACTGAATCGAAAAGAATCGAATAGATCAAATCAAAAAGAATCGAATCGATTCGAGATGAACCGAGTAGGAATCGAGCGAAGTGAAAAGAATTGAATCGAATCGAATCGAAAAGAATCTAATCGAAACGAAAAGAATCGAATCGAAGAGAATCTAATCGAAATGAAAAGAATCAAATCGAATCGAAAAGAATCGAATCGAAACGAAAACTGTCGAATCGAATCGAATCGAAAAGAATCGAGTTGAATAGAAAAGAATCGAATCGAATAAAATCGATAAGATTTGAATCAAATCCAATAGAATCGAAAAGATTCGAATCGAATTGAAAAGAAACGAACCGAAGTGAAAAGAATCGAATCGAATCGAAAGAATCAAATCGAAAAAAAAAATCGAATCGAAATTAAAAGAATCGAATCGAATCAAAGCATAAAGAATCGAATCTAATTGAATCGAAAGAATCGATTGAATCAAATAGAGAAGAATCTAATGGTAAGGAATCGAATCGAAAAGAATCCAATTGTATTGAATCGAATCGAAAAGAAATGAATTGAATAGATTATAAAAGAATCGAATCGAAAGGAATCGACTCGAAACGTAAAGAATCGAATCGAAAAAATTGAATAGATCGAAGAATTGAATAGAAATGAATCGAATCGAAATGAAAAGAATTGAATCGAATCGAATCGAAAACAATCGAATCAAAAGAATCGAATTGAAACAAAAGAATCGCATTGTATTTAATCGAATCAAAAAAATCTAATTGAATCGAATCGAAAAGAATCGATTTGAAATGAAAAGAATCTAATCGAATTGATAGAAAATTGAATCGAATCGAAAACAATCGAATCGAATGGAAAAGAATCGAATTGTATGGAAACGAATCGAAAAGAATCTAATTGAGTAGAAAAGAATCAAATCAAATTTAATGGAATCGAAAAGAACCGAATAGCATCGAATTGAATCGAATCGAAAAGAATCGAAACGAATTGAATCGAAAAGCATTGAGTCGAATCAAATCGAAAAGAATCGAATCGTATCAAATTGAAAAGAATCGAATCGATCTGAAAAGAATTGAATCGAATCGAAAAGAATCAAATTGAAACGAAAAGAATCAAATCGAATAGCAAAGAATCGAATCGAAACGAATCGATTTGAAAAGAGCCGAATCGAATCGAATTGAATGAAATATTCGAATCGAATCGAAAAGAATCTAATCTAATGAAATCCAAAAGAATCAAATCGAAACAAATAGAATCAAACCGAATGGAATTGAATCGAAAAGAGTCGATTCGAATCAAATTGGAATGAAAAGAATTGAATCGAATCGAATAAAAAACAAGTGAATCGAATAGAATAGAAAAGAAGAGAATCGAAACGAAAAGAATCAAATTGAATCGAAAGGAATCGAATCGAAAAGAATCGAATCAAAGAGAAAAGACTCGAATCGAATGGAAAAGAATAGAATCAAAAAGAATCGAATTGAAACAAAAAGAATCGAATTGAATTGAATCGAAAAGAATCGAATGGAATCGAATCGAAAAGAATCGAATTGAATTAAATCGAAGAGAATCGAATCGAATTGAATTGAATCGAAGAGAATCGAATCGAATAGAAAAGAATCAAATCGAAATGAATCGATTTGAAACGAAAAGAATCGAATCGAATCAAATTGAATGAAAAGAATTGAATCGAATCAAAAAGAATTGAATCAAAAAGAATCAAACCGAAACAAAAAGAATCAAACCGAATTGAAAAGAATCTAACTGAATAGAATCGAAAAGAATCGACGTACCGAATCGAATCCAATCGAAAAAAATCTAATCGTATCAAATCGAATCGAAAAGAATTGAAATGAATAGAATAGAAAAGATTCGAATCGAATCAAAAACAATCAAATCGAGTAATATCGAATCGAAAAGAATCGAATCGAAAAGAATCGAATCGAATGGAAAAGAATTGAATTGAATCAAAAAGAATTGATTCAAATCAAAAAGAATCGAATCGATTCGAATCGAAAGACTCGAATCGAAAAGAATCGAATCGAATCAAAAGGATCGAATCGCAAAGAACCGAATCTAAAGAAAAGGAATCGAATCGAATCGAAACGAATAGAATCGAAAAGAATCGATTTGAATCGAAATGAAAGAATCGTATCGAATCAAATCGAAAAAAATCAAATGGAATCGAATCGAATCGTATCGAAAAGAATCAAATCAAATGAAAAGAATCGAATCGAATAGAAAAGAATCGAATTGATTGGAATCGACTCGAAAACAATCTAATTGAATTGAAAGGAATCGAATCAAATTTAATGGAATCGACAAGAATCGTATCAAATCAAAAGATCGAATCGAAATGAATCAATTCGAAAAGAATCAAATCGAATCGAATCGAAAAGAATCGAATCGAAAAGAATTGAATTGAAAAGAATCGAATTGAATCGAATTGAAAAGACTCGAATCGAATTAAAAGAATCGAATCGAATCGAAAAGAATCGAATCGAATCGGAAAGAATTGAATTGGAATGAATCGATTTGAATCGAATTGAAAAGAATCGAATCGAAAAAATCGAATCGAAAAGAACTGAGTTGAGTTGAATCGAATCGAAAAGATTCGAATCGAATCGTGTCGAATCAAAAAGATGGAATCGAAACGAATCGAATCGAATCGAATCGAAAAGAATCGAATAGATAGCAAAGAATCAAATCGAATAGAAAAGAATTTGAATCGAATTGAAACGATTCGAAAAAATCGAAACTAATCGAATCATCGAATGGAAAAGAATCGAATCGAATCAAAAAGAATCGAAACGAACTGAATCGAAAGAATCGAATCGAACAGAATCGAAAAGAATTGAATCGTAATGTAACAAATCGAATCCAAATGATCGAATCAAGCCAAGTCGAAAAGAATTGAATCGAAAAGAATCGAATCAAAATGAAAAGAATCGAATAGAATCGAATTGAAAAGAATCGAATTGAACCGAATCAAATAGAATAGAATCGAACAGAATTGAATCGAATGAAAAGAATCTTATCGAATCGATTCGAAAAGAATTGAATCGAATCGAATGGAGAAGAATCAAATCAAATGGAATCGAAAAGAATCGAATCAAAGAGAATCTAATCGAAACGAAAAGAATCAATCGAATCGAAAAGAATCGGAATCGAAACGAAAAGTGTCGAATCGAATCGAAAAGAATCGAATTGAATTGAATCGTAATGAAAAGAATCGAATCGAATCGAAAGAATCAAATCGAATCGAAAACAATTGAATCGAATGCAATCAAATCGAAAAGAATCGAATCGAATTGAAAAGAATCAAATCGAATTGATTGAATCGAAAAGAATCGAATCGAATCGAATCGCATCGAATCGAAAATAATAGAATTGAATAAAAATAATCGAATCGAATTGAGAATAATTGGAATTGAATTGAATCGATAATCGAATCGAAACTAATCGAATCGAATCAAATCGATTCGAAAAAATCGAATCAGATTGCAACGAATCGAATCATATTGAATTGATTTGAATTGAAATGAATCGAATCTAATCAAATCAAAAAGAATCGAATCCAAAGAATCGAATTGTAGAAAATCAAATCAAAACAAAAAGATTCAAATCGAAACGAATCAAATTGAAAAGAATCGAATCGAATCGAATCAAAAAGAATCGAATCGAATTGATTCGCATCGAAAAGAATCGAATCGTATCGAATCGAAAAGAATCGAATCTATTCGAATCGAATGGAATTGAATCAAAAAGAATCGAATCGAATTGAAACGAAAAGAATCGAATAGATTCGAATTGGAACAAATCGAAAAAAATCAAAACGAATCAAATCACATCGAGTGGAAAAGAATCGAATCAAATAGAAAAGAATCGAATTGAATCGAACTGAATCGAAAAGAATCGAATAGATCAAATCAAAAAGAATCGAATCGATTCGAGATGAACCGAGTAGAATCGAGTCGAAGTGAAAAGAATTGAATCGAATCGAATCGAAAAGAATCTAATCGAAACGAAAAGAATCGAATCGAAGAGAATCTAATCGAAATGAAAAGAATCAAATCGAATCGAAAAGAATCGAATCGAAACGAAAACTGTCGAATCGAATCGAATCGAAAAGAATCGAGTTGAATAGAAAAGAATCGAATCGAATAAAATCGATAAGATTTGAATCAAATCCAATAGAATCGAAAAGATTCGAATCGAATTGAAAAGAAACGAACCGAAGTGAAAAGAATCGAATCGAATCGAAAGAATCAAATCGAAAAAAAAAATCGAATCGAAATTAAAAGAATCGAATCGAATCAAAGCATAAAGAATCGAATCTAATTGAATCGAAAGAATCGATTGAATCAAATAGAGAAGAATCTAATGGTAAGGAATCGAATCGAAAAGAATCCAATTGTATTGAATCGAATCGAAAAGAAATGAATTGAATAGATTATAAAAGAATCGAATCGAAAGGAATCGACTCGAAACGTAAAGAATCGAATCGAAAAAATTGAATAGATCGAAGAATTGAATAGAAATGAATCGAATCGAAATGAAAAGAATTGAATCGAATCGAATCGAAAACAATCGAATCAAAAACAATCGAATTGAAACAAAAGAATCGCATTGTATTTAATCGAATCAAAAAAATCTAATTGAATCGAATCGAAAAGAATCGATTTGAAATGAAAAGAATCTAATCGAATTGATAGAAAATTGAATCGAATCGAAAACAATCGAATCGAATGGAAAAGAATCGAATTGTATGGAAACGAATCGAAAAGAATCTAATTGAGTAGAAAAGAATCAAATCAAATTTAATGGAATCGAAAAGAACCGAATAGCATCGAATTGAATCGAATCGAAAAGAATCGAAACGAATTGAATCGAAAAGCATTGAGTCGAATCAAATCGAAAAGAATCGAATCGTATCAAATTGAAAAGAATCGAATCGATCTGAAAAGAATTGAATCGAATCGAAAAGAATCAAATTGAAACGAAAAGAATCAAATCGAATAGCAAAGAATCGAATCGAAACGAATCGATTTGAAAAGAGCCGAATCGAATCGAATTGAATGAAATATTCGAATCGAATCGAAAAGAATCTAATCTAATGAAATCCAAAAGAATCAAATCGAAACAAATAGAATCAAACCGAATGGAATTGAATCGAAAAGAGTCGATTCGAATCAAATTGGAATGAAAAGAATTGAATCGAATCGAATAAAAAAACAAGTGAATCGAATAGAATAGAAAAGAAGAGAATCGAAACGAAAAGAATCAAATTGAATCGAAAGGAATCGAATCGAAAAGAATCGAATCAAAGAGAAAAGACTCGAATCGAATGGAAAAGAATAGAATCAAAAAGAATCGAATTGAAACAAAAGAATCGAATTGAATTGAATCGAAAAGAATCGAATGGAATCGAATCGAAAAGAATCGAATTGAATTAAATCGAAGAGAATCGAATCGAATTGAATTGAATCGAAGAGAATCGAATCGAATAGAAAAGAATCAAATCGAAATGAATCGATTTGAAACGAAAAGAATCGAATCGAATCAAATTGAATGAAAAGAATTGAATCGAATCAAAAAGAATTGAATCAAAAAGAATCAAACCGAAACAAAAAGAATCAAACCGAATTGAAAAGAATCTAACTGAATAGAATCGAAAAGAATCGACGTACCGAATCGAATCCAATCGAAAAAAATCTAATCGTATCAAATCGAATCGAAAAGAATTGAAATGAATAGAATAGAAAAGATTCGAATCGAATCAAAAACAATCAAATCGAGTAATATCGAATCGAAAAGAATCGAATCGAAAAGAATCGAATCGAATGGAAAAGAATTGAATTGAATCAAAAAGAATTGATTCAAATCAAAAAGAATCGAATCGATTCGAATCGAAAAGACTCGAATCGAAAAGAATCGAATCGAATCAAAAAGGATCGAATCGCAAAGAACCGAATCTAAAGAAAAGGAATCGAATCGAATCGAAACGAATAGAATCGAAAAGAATCGATTTGAATCGAAATGAAAAGAATCGTATCGAATCAAATCGAAAAAAATCAAATGGAATCGAATCGAATCGTATCGAAAAGAATCAAATCAAATGAAAAGAATCGAATCGAATAGAAAAGAATCGAATTGATTGGAATCGACTCGAAAACAATCTAATTGAATTGAAAGGAATCGAATCAAATTTAATGGAATCGACAAGAATCGTATCAAATCAAAAAGATCGAATCGAAATGAATCAATTCGAAAAGAATCAAATCGAATCGAATCGAAAAGAATCGAATCGAAAAGAATTGAATTGAAAAGAATCGAATTGAATCGAATTGAAAAGACTCGAATCGAATTAAAAGAATCGAATCGAATCGAAAAGAATCGAATCGAATCGGAAAGAATTGAATTGGAATGAATCGATTTGAATCGAATTGAAAAGAATCGAATCGAAAAAATCGAATCGAAAAGAACTGAGTTGAGTTGAATCGAATCGAAAAGATTCGAATCGAATCGTGTCGAATCAAAAAGATGGAATCGAAACGAATCGAATCGAATCGAATCGAAAAGAATCGAATAGATAGCAAAGAATCAAATCGAATAGAAAAGAATTTGAATCGAATTGAAACGATTCGAAAAAATCGAAACTAATCGAATCATCGAATGGAAAAGAATCGAATCGAATCAAAAAGAATCGAAACGAACTGAATCGAAAGAATCGAATCGAACAGAATCGAAAAGAATTGAATCGTAATGTAACAAATCGAATCCAAATGATCGAATCAAGCCAAGTCGAAAAGAATTGAATCGAAAAGAATCGAATCAAAATGAAAAGAATCGAATAGAATCGAATTGAAAAGAATCGAATTGAACCGAATCAAATAGAATAGAATCGAACAGAATTGAATCGAATGAAAAGAATCTTATCGAATCGATTCGAAAAGAATTGAATCGAATCGAATGGAGAAGAATCAAATCAAATGGAATCGAAAAGAATCGAATCAAAGAGAATCTAATCGAAACGAAAAGAATCAATCGAATCGAAAAGAATCGAATCGAAACGAAAAGTGTCGAATCGAATCGAATCGAAAAGAATCGAATCGAACCGAAAAGAATCAAATCGAATCGAAAAGAATCGAATTGAATTGAATCGTAATGAAAAGAATCGAATCGAATCGAAAGAATCAAATCGAATCGAAAACAATTGAATCGAATGCAATCAAATCGAAAAGAATCGAATCGAATTGAAAAGAATCAAATCGAATTGATTGAATCGAAAAGAATCGAATCGAATCGAATCGCATCGAATCGAAAATAATAGAATTGAATAAAAATAATCGAATCGAATTGAGAATAATTGGAATTGAATTGAATCGATAATCGAATCGAAACTAATCGAATCGAATCAAATCGATTCGAAAAAATCGAATCAGATTGCAACGAATCGAATCATATTGAATTGATTTGAATTGAAATGAATCGAATCTAATCAAATCAAAAAGAATCGAATCCAAAGAATCGAATTGTAGAAAATCAAATCAAAACAAAAAGATTCAAATCGAAACGAATCAAATTGAAAAGAATCGAATCGAATCGAATCAAAAAGAATCGAATCGAATTGATTCGCATCGAAAAGAATCGAATCGTATCGAATCGAAAAGAATCGAATCTATTCGAATCGAATGGAATTGAATCAAAAAGAATCGAATCGAATTGAAACGAAAAGAATCGAATAGATTCGAATTGGAACAAATCGAAAAAAATCAAAACGAATCAAATCACATCGAGTGGAAAAGAATCGAATCAAATAGAAAAGAATCGAATTGAATCGAACTGAATCGAAAAGAATCGAATAGATCAAATCAAAAAGAATCGAATCGATTCGAGATGAACCGAGTAGAATCGAGTCGAAGTGAAAAGAATTGAATCGAATCGAATCGAAAAGAATCTAATCGAAACGAAAAGAATCGAATCGAAGAGAATCTAATCGAAATGAAAAGAATCAAATCGAATCGAAAAGAATCGAATCGAAACGAAAACTGTCGAATCGAATCGAATCGAAAAGAATCGAGTTGAATAGAAAAGAATCGAATCGAATAAAATCGATAAGATTTGAATCAAATCCAATAGAATCGAAAAGATTCGAATCGAATTGAAAAGAAACGAACCGAAGTGAAAAGAATCGAATCGAATCGAAAGAATCAAATCGAAAAAAAAATCGAATCGAAATTAAAAGAATCGAATCGAATCAAAGCATAAAGAATCGAATCTAATTGAATCGAAAGAATCGATTGAATCAAATAGAGAAGAATCTAATGGTAAGGAATCGAATCGAAAAGAATCCAATTGTATTGAATCGAATCGAAAAGAAATGAATTGAATAGATTATAAAGAATCGAATCGAAAGGAATCGACTCGAAACGTAAAGAATCGAATCGAAAAAATTGAATAGATCGAAGAATTGAATAGAAATGAATCGAATCGAAATGAAAAGAATTGAATCGAATCGAATCGAAAACAATCGAATCAAAAACAATCGAATTGAAACAAAAGAATCGCATTGTATTTAATCGAATCAAAAAAATCTAATTGAATCGAATCGAAAAGAATCGATTTGAAATGAAAAGAATCTAATCGAATTGATAGAAAATTGAATCGAATCGAAAACAATCGAATCGAATGGAAAAGAATCGAATTGTATGGAAACGAATCGAAAAGAATCTAATTGAGTAGAAAAGAATCAAATCAAATTTAATGGAATCGAAAAGAACCGAATAGCATCGAATTGAATCGAATCGAAAAGAATCGAAACGAATTGAATCGAAAAGCATTGAGTCGAATCAAATCGAAAAGAATCGAATCGTATCAAATTGAAAAGAATCGAATCGATCTGAAAAGAATTGAATCGAATCGAAAAGAATCAAATTGAAACGAAAAGAATCAAATCGAATAGCAAAGAATCGAATCGAAACGAATCGATTTGAAAAGAGCCGAATCGAATCGAATTGAATGAAATATTCGAATCGAATCGAAAAGAATCTAATCTAATGAAATCCAAAAGAATCAAATCGAAACAAATAGAATCAAACCGAATGGAATTGAATCGAAAAGAGTCGATTCGAATCAAATTGGAATGAAAAGAATTGAATCGAATCGAATAAAAAACAAGTGAATCGAATAGAATAGAAAAGAAGAGAATCGAAACGAAAAGAATCAAATTGAATCGAAAGGAATCGAATCGAAAAGAATCGAATCAAAGAGAAAAGACTCGAATCGAATGGAAAAGAATAGAATCAAAAAGAATCGAATTGAAACAAAAAGAATCGAATTGAATTGAATCGAAAAGAATCGAATGGAATCGAATCGAAAAGAATCGAATTGAATTAAATCGAAGAGAATCGAATCGAATTGAATTGAATCGAAGAGAATCGAATCGAATAGAAAAGAATCAAATCGAAATGAATCGATTTGAAACGAAAAGAATCGAATCGAATCAAATTGAATGAAAAGAATTGAATCGAATCAAAAAGAATTGAATCAAAAAGAATCAAACCGAAACAAAAAGAATCAAACCGAATTGAAAAGAATCTAACTGAATAGAATCGAAAAGAATCGACGTACCGAATCGAATCCAATCGAAAAAAATCTAATCGTATCAAATCGAATCGAAAAGAATTGAAATGAATAGAATAGAAAAGATTCGAATCGAATCAAAAACAATCAAATCGAGTAATATCGAATCGAAAAGAATCGAATCGAAAAGAATCGAATCGAATGGAAAAAGAATTGAATTGAATCAAAAAGAATTGATTCAAATCAAAAAGAATCGAATCGATTCGAATCGAAAAGACTCGAATCGAAAAGAATCGAATCGAATCAAAAAGGATCGAATCGCAAAGAACCGAATCTAAAGAAAAGGAATCGAATCGAATCGAAACGAATAGAATCGAAAAGAATCGATTTGAATCGAAATGAAAAGAATCGTATCGAATCAAATCGAAAAAAATCAAATGGAATCGAATCGAATCGTATCGAAAAGAATCAAATCAAATGAAAAGAATCGAATCGAATAGAAAAGAATCGAATTGATTGGAATCGACTCGAAAACAATCTAATTGAATTGAAAGGAATCGAATCAAATTTAATGGAATCGACAAGAATCGTATCAAATCAAAAAGATCGAATCGAAATGAATCAATTCGAAAAGAATCAAATCGAATCGAATCGAAAAGAATCGAATCGAAAAGAATTGAATTGAAAAGAATCGAATTGAATCGAATTGAAAAGACTCGAATCGAATTAAAAGAATCGAATCGAATCGAAAAGAATCGAATCGAATCGGAAAGAATTGAATTGGAATGAATCGATTTGAATCGAATTGAAAAGAATCGAATCGAAAAAATCGAATCGAAAAGAACTGAGTTGAGTTGAATCGAATCGAAAAGATTCGAATCGAATCGTGTCGAATCAAAAAGATGGAATCGAAACGAATCGAATCGAATCGAATCGAAAAGAATCGAATAGATAGCAAAGAATCAAATCGAATAGAAAAGAATTTGAATCGAATTGAAACGATTCGAAAAAATCGAAACTAATCGAATCATCGAATGGAAAAGAATCGAATCGAATCAAAAAGAATCGAAACGAACTGAATCGAAAGAATCGAATCGAACAGAATCGAAAAGAATTGAATCGTAATGTAACAAATCGAATCCAAATGATCGAATCAAGCCAAGTCGAAAAGAATTGAATCGAAAAGAATCGAATCAAAATGAAAAGAATCGAATAGAATCGAATTGAAAAGAATCGAATTGAACCGAATCAAATAGAATAGAATCGAACAGAATTGAATCGAATGAAAAGAATCTTATCGAATCGATTCGAAAAGAATTGAATCGAATCGAATGGAGAAGAATCAAATCAAATGGAATCGAAAAGAATCGAATCAAAGAGAATCTAATCGAAACGAAAAGAATCAATCGAATCGAAAAGAATCGAATCGAAACGAAAAGTGTCGAATCGAATCGAATCGAAAAGAATCGAATCGAACCGAAAAGAATCAAATCGAATCGAAAAGAATCGAATTGAATTGAATCGTAATGAAAAGAATCGAATCGAATCGAAAGAATCAAATCGAATCGAAAACAATTGAATCGAATGCAATCAAATCGAAAAGAATCGAATCGAATTGAAAAGAATCAAATCGAATTGATTGAATCGAAAAGAATCGAATCGAATCGAATCGCATCGAATCGAAAATAATAGAATTGAATAAAAATAATCGAATCGAATTGAGAATAATTGGAATTGAATTGAATCGATAATCGAATCGAAACTAATCGAATCGAATCAAATCGATTCGAAAAAATCGAATCAGATTGCAACGAATCGAATCATATTGAATTGATTTGAATTGAAATGAATCGAATCTAATCAAATCAAAAAGAATCGAATCCAAAGAATCGAATTGTAGAAAATCAAATCAAAACAAAAAGATTCAAATCGAAACGAATCAAATTGAAAAGAATCGAATCGAATCGAATCAAAAAGAATCGAATCGAATTGATTCGCATCGAAAAGAATCGAATCGTATCGAATCGAAAAGAATCGAATCTATTCGAATCGAATGGAATTGAATCAAAAAGAATCGAATCGAATTGAAACGAAAAGAATCGAATAGATTCGAATTGGAACAAATCGAAAAAAATCAAAACGAATCAAATCACATCGAGTGGAAAAGAATCGAATCAAATAGAAAAGAATCGAATTGAATCGAACTGAATCGAAAAGAATCGAATAGATCAAATCAAAAAGAATCGAATCGATTCGAGATGAACCGAGTAGAATCGAGTCGAAGTGAAAGAATTGAATCGAATCGAATCGAAAAGAATCTAATCGAAACGAAAAGAATCGAATCGAAGAGAATCTAATCGAAATGAAAAGAATCAAATCGAATCGAAAAGAATCGAATCGAAACGAAAACTGTCGAATCGAATCGAATCGAAAAGAATCGAGTTGAATAGAAAAGAATCGAATCGAATAAAATCGATAAGATTTGAATCAAATCCAATAGAATCGAAAAGATTCGAATCGAATTGAAAAGAAACGAACCGAAGTGAAAAGAATCGAATCGAATCGAAAGAATCAAATCGAAAAAAAAATCGAATCGAAATTAAAAGAATCGAATCGAATCAAAGCATAAAGAATCGAATCTAATTGAATCGAAAGAATCGATTGAATCAAATAGAGAAGAATCTAATGGTAAGGAATCGAATCGAAAAGAATCCAATTGTATTGAATCGAATCGAAAAGAAATGAATTGAATAGATTATAAAAGAATCGAATCGAAAGGAATCGACTCGAAACGTAAAGAATCGAATCGAAAAAATTGAATAGATCGAAGAATTGAATAGAAATGAATCGAATCGAAATGAAAAGAATTGAATCGAATCGAATCGAAAACAATCGAATCAAAAACAATCGAATTGAAACAAAAGAATCGCATTGTATTTAATCGAATCAAAAAAATCTAATTGAATCGAATCGAAAAGAATCGATTTGAAATGAAAAGAATCTAATCGAATTGATAGAAAATTGAATCGAATCGAAAACAATCGAATCGAATGGAAAAGAATCGAATTGTATGGAAACGAATCGAAAAGAATCTAATTGAGTAGAAAAGAATCAAATCAAATTTAATGGAATCGAAAAGAACCGAATAGCATCGAATTGAATCGAATCGAAAAGAATCGAAACGAATTGAATCGAAAAGCATTGAGTCGAATCAAATCGAAAAGAATCGAATCGTATCAAATTGAAAAGAATCGAATCGATCTGAAAAGAATTGAATCGAATCGAAAAGAATCAAATTGAAACGAAAAGAATCAAATCGAATAGCAAAGAATCGAATCGAAACGAATCGATTTGAAAAGAGCCGAATCGAATCGAATTGAATGAAATATTCGAATCGAATCGAAAAGAATCTAATCTAATGAAATCCAAAGAATCAAATCGAAACAAATAGAATCAAACCGAATGGAATTGAATCGAAAAGAGTCGATTCGAATCAAATTGGAATGAAAAGAATTGAATCGAATCGAATAAAAAACAAGTGAATCGAATAGAATAGAAAAGAAGAGAATCGAAACGAAAAGAATCAAATTGAATCGAAAGGAATCGAATCGAAAAGAATCGAATCAAAGAGAAAAGACTCGAATCGAATGGAAAAGAATAGAATCAAAAAGAATCGAATTGAAACAAAAAGAATCGAATTGAATTGAATCGAAAAGAATCGAATGGAATCGAATCGAAAAGAATCGAATTGAATTAAATCGAAGAGAATCGAATCGAATTGAATTGAATCGAAGAGAATCGAATCGAATAGAAAAGAATCAAATCGAAATGAATCGATTTGAAACGAAAAGAATCGAATCGAATCAAATTGAATGAAAAGAATTGAATCGAATCAAAAAGAATTGAATCAAAAAGAATCAAACCGAAACAAAAAGAATCAAACCGAATTGAAAAGAATCTAACTGAATAGAATCGAAAAGAATCGACGTACCGAATCGAATCCAATCGAAAAAAATCTAATCGTATCAAATCGAATCGAAAAGAATTGAAATGAATAGAATAGAAAAGATTCGAATCGAATCAAAAACAATCAAATCGAGTAATATCGAATCGAAAAGAATCGAATCGAAAAGAATCGAATCGAATGGAAAAGAATTGAATTGAATCAAAAAGAATTGATTCAAATCAAAAAGAATCGAATCGATTCGAATCGAAAAGACTCGAATCGAAAAGAATCGAAAGAATCGAATCGAATCAAAAGGATCGAATCGCAAAGAACCGAATCTAAAGAAAAGGAATCGAATCGAATCGAAACGAATAGAATCGAAAAGAATCGATTTGAATCGAAATGAAAAGAATCGTATCGAATCAAATCGAAAAAAATCAAATGGAATCGAATCGAATCGTATCGAAAAGAATCAAATCAAATGAAAAGAATCGAATCGAATAGAAAAGAATCGAATTGATTGGAATCGACTCGAAAACAATCTAATTGAATTGAAAGGAATCGAATCAAATTTAATGGAATCGACAAGAATCGTATCAAATCAAAAAGATCGAATCGAAATGAATCAATTCGAAAAGAATCAAATCGAATCGAATCGAAAAGAATCGAATCGAAAAGAATTGAATTGAAAAGAATCGAATTGAATCGAATTGAAAAGACTCGAATCGAATTAAAAGAATCGAATCGAATCGAAAAGAATCGAATCGAATCGGAAAGAATTGAATTGGAATGAATCGATTTGAATCGAATTGAAAAGAATCGAATCGAAAAAAATCGAATCGAAAAGAACTGAGTTGAGTTGAATCGAATCGAAAAGATTCGAATCGAATCGTGTCGAATCAAAAAGATGGAATCGAAACGAATCGAATCGAATCGAATCGAAAAGAATCGAATAGATAGCAAAGAATCAAATCGAATAGAAAAGAATTTGAATCGAATTGAAACGATTCGAAAAAAATCGAAACTAATCGAATCATCGAATGGAAAAGAATCGAATCGAATCAAAAGAATCGAAACGAACTGAATCGAAAGAATCGAATCGAACAGAATCGAAAGAATTGAATCGTAATGTAACAAATCGAATCCAAATGATCGAATCAAGCCAAGTCGAAAAGAATTGAATCGAAAAGAATCGAATCAAAATGAAAAGAATCGAATAGAATCGAATTGAAAAGAATCGAATTGAACCGAATCAAATAGAATAGAATCGAACAGAATTGAATCGAATGAAAAGAATCTTATCGAATCGATTCGAAAAGAATTGAATCGAATCGAATGGAGAAGAATCAAATCAAATGGAATCGAAAAGAATCGAATCAAAGAGAATCTAATCGAAACGAAAAGAATCAATCGAATCGAAAAGAATGGAATCGAAACGAAAAGTGTCGAATCGAATCGAATCGAAAAGAATCGAATCGAACCGAAAAGAATCAAATCGAATCGAAAAGAATCGAATTGAATTGAATCGTAATGAAAAGAATCGAATCGAATCGAAAGAATCAAATCGAATCGAAAACAATTGAATCGAATGCATCAAATCGAAAAGAAATCGAATCGAATTGAAAAGAATCAAATCGAATTGATTGAATCGAAAAGAATCGAATCGAATCGAATCGCATCGAATCGAAATAATAGAATTGAATAAAATAATCGAATCGAATTGAGAATAATTGGAATTGAATTGAATCGATATCGAATCGAAACTAATCGCATCGAATCAAATCGATTCGAAAAAATCGAATCAGATTGCAACGAATCGAATCATATTGAATTGATTGAATTGAAATGAATCGAATCTAATCAAAGCAAAAAGAATCGAATCCAAAGAATCGAATTGTAGAAAATCAAATCAAACAAAAAGATTCAAATCGAAACGAATCAAATCTGAAAAGAATCGAATCGAATCGAATCAAAAAGAATCGAATCGAATTGATTCGCATCGAAAAGAATCGAATCGTATCGAATCGAAAAGAATCGAATCTATTCGAATCGAATGGAATTGAATCAAAAAGAATCGAATCGAATTGAAACGAAAAGAATCGAATAGATTCGAATTGGAACAAATCGAAAAAAATCAAAACGAATCAAATCACATCGAGTGGAAAAGAATCGAATCAAATAGAAAAGAATCGAATTGAATCGAACTGAATCGAAAAGAATCGAATAGATCAAATCAAAAGAATCGAATCGATTCGAGATGAACCGAGTAGAATCGAGTCGAAGTGAAAAGAATCGAATCGAATCGAATCGAAAAGAATCTAATCGAAACGAAAAGAATCGAATCGAAGAGAATCTAATCGAAATGAAAAGAATCAAATCGAATCGAAAAGAATCGAATCGAAACGAAAACTGTCGAATCGAATCGAATCGAAAAGAATCGAGTTGAATAGAAAAGAATCGAATCGAATAAAATCGATAAGATTTGAATCAAATCCAATAGAATCGAAAAAGATTCGAATCGAATTGAAAAGAAAACGAACCGAAGTGAAAAGAATCGAATCGAATCGAAAGAATCAAATCGAAAAAAAAATCGAATCGAAATTAAAAGAATCGAATCGAATCAAAGCATAAAGAATCGAATCTAATTGAATCGAAAGAATCGATTGAATCAAATAGAGAAGAATCTAATGGTAAGGAATCGAATCGAAAAGAATCCAATTGTATTGAATCGAATCGAAAAGAAATGAATTGAATAGATTATAAAAGAATCGAATCGAAAGGAATCGACTCGAAACGTAAAGAATCGAATCGAAAAATTGAATAGATCGAAGAATTGAATAGAAATGAATCGAATCGAAATGAAAAGAATTGAATCGAATCGAATCGAAAGCAATCGATCAAAAACAATCGAATTGAAACAAAAGAATCGCATTGTATTTAATCGAATCAAAAAAATCTAATTGAATCGAATCGAAGAATCGATTTGAAATGAAAGAATCTAATCGAATGGATAGAAAATTGAATCGAATCGAAAACAATCGAATCGAATGGAAAAGAATCGAATTGTATGGAAACGAATCGAAAAAGATCTAATTGAGTAGAAAAGAATCAATCAAATTTAATGGAATCGAAAAGAACCGAATAGCATCGAATTGAATCGAATCGAAAAGAATCGAAACGAATTGAATCGAAAAGCATTGAGTCGAATCAAATCGAAAAGAATCGAATCGTATCAGAATTGAAAAGAATCGAATCGATCTGAAAAGAATTGAATCGAATCGAAAAGAATCAAATTGAAACGAAAAGAATCAATCGAATAGCAAGAATCGAATCGAAACGAATCGATTTGAACAGAGCCGAATCGAATCGAATTGAATGAAATATTCGAATCGAATCGAAAAGAATCTAATCTAATGAAATCCAAAAGAATCAAATCGAAACAAATAGAATCAAACCGAATGGAATTGAATCGAAAAGAGTCGATTCGAATCAAATTGGAATGAAAAGAATTGAATCGAATCGAATAAAAACAAGTGAATCGAATAGAATAGAAAAGAAGAGAATCGAAACGAAAGAATCAAATTGAATCGAAAGGAATCGAATCGAAACGAATCGAATCAAAGAGAAAAGACTCGAATCGAATGGAAAAGAATAGAATCAAAAAGAATCGAATTGAAACAAAAAGAATCGAATTGAATTGAATCGAAAAGAATCGAATGGAATCGAATCGAAAGAATCGAATTGAATTAAATCGAAGAGAAATCGAATCGAATTATGAATTGAATCGAAGAGAACGAATCGAATAGAAAGAATCAAATCGAAATGAATCGATTTGAAACGAAAAGAATCGAATCGAATCAAATGAATGAAAAGAATTGAATGAATCAAAAAGAATGACTCAAAAAGAATCACAACCGAAACAAAAAGAATCAAACCGAATTGAAAGAATCTAACTGAATAGAATCGAAAGAATCGACGTACCGAATCGAATCCAATCGAAAAAATCTAATCGTATCAAATCGAATCGATACACACGAATTGAATATGAATAGAATAGAAAAGATTCGAATCGAATCAAAAACAATCAAATCGAGTAATATCGAATCAAAAGAATCGAATCGAAAAAGAATCGAATCGAATGGAAAAGAATTGAATTGAATCAAAAAGAATTTGATTCAAATCAAAAAGAATCGAATCGATTCGAATCGAAAAGACTCGAATCGAAAAGAATCGAATCGAATCAAAAAGGATCGAATCGCAAAGAACCGAATCTAAAGAAAAGGAATCGAATCGAATCGAAACGAATAGAATCGAAAAGAATCGATTTGAATCGAAATGAAAAGAATCGTATCGAATCAAATCGAAAAAAATCAAATGGAATCGAATCGAATCGTATCGAAAAGAATCAAATCAAATGAAAAGAATCGAATCGAATAGAAAAGAATCGAATTGATTGGAATCGACTCGAAAACAATCTAATTGAATTGAAAGGAATCGAATCAAATTTAATGGAATCGACAAGAATCGTATCAAATCAAAAAGATCGAATCGAAATGAATCAATTCGAAAAGAATCAAATCGAATCGAATCGAAAAGAATCGAATCGAAAAGAATTGAATTGAAAAGAATCGAATTGAATCGAATTGAAAAGACTCGAATCGAATTAAAAGAATCGAATCGGAATCGAAAGAATCGAATCGAATCGGAAAGAATTGAATTGGAATGAATCGATTTGAATCGAATTGAAAAGAATCGAATCGAAAAAATCGAATCGAAAAGAACTGAGTTGAGTTGAATCGAATCGAAAAGATTCGAATCGAATCGTGTCGAATCAAAAAGATGGAATCGAAACGATCGATCGAATCGAATCGAAAAGAATCGAATAGATAGCAAGAATCAAATCGAATAGAAAAGAATTTGAATCGAATTGAAACGATTCGAAAAAATCGAAACTAATCGAATCATCGAATGGAAAAGAATCGAATCGAATCAAAAAGAATCGAAACGAACTGAATCGAAAGAATCGAATCGAACAGAATCGAAAAGAATTGAATCGTAATGTAACAAATCGAATCCAAATGATCGAATCAAGCCAAGTCGAAAAGAATTGAATCGAAAAGAATCGAATCAAAATGAAAAGAATCGAATAGAATCGAATTGAAAAGAATCGAATTGAACCGAATCAAATAGAATAGAATCGAACAGAATTGAATCGAATGAAAAGAATCTTATCGAATCGATTCGAAAAGAATTGAATCGAATCGAATGGAGAAGAATCAAATCAAATGGAATCGAAAAGAATCGAATCAAAGAGAATCTAATCGAAACGAAAAGAATCAATCGAATCGAAAAGAATCGAATCGAAACGAAAAGTGTCGAATCGAATCGAATCGAAAAGAATCGAATCGAACCGAAAAGAATCAAATCGAATCGAAAAGAATCGAATTGAATTGAATCGTAATGAAAAGAATCGAATCGAATCGAAAGAATCAAATCGAATCGAAAACAATTGAATCGAATGCAATCAAATCGAAAAGAATCGAATCGAATTGAAAAGAATCAAATCGAATTGATTGAATCGAAAAGAATCGAATCGAATCGAATCGCATCGAATCGAAAATAATAGAATTGAATAAAAATAATCGAATCGAATTGAGAATAATTGGAATTGAATTGAATCGATAATCGAATCGAAACTAATCGAATCGAATCAAATCGATTCGAAAAAATCGAATCAGATTGCAACGAATCGAATCATATTGAATTGATTTGAATTGAAATGAATCGAATCTAATCAAATCAAAAAGAATCGAATCCAAAGAATCGAATTGTAGAAAATCAAATCAAAACAAAAAGATTCAAATCGAAACGAATCAAATTGAAAAGAATCGAATCGAATCGAATCAAAAAGAATCGAATCGAATTGATTCGCATCGAAAAGAATCGAATCGTATCGAATCGAAAAGAATCGAATCTATTCGAATCGAATGGAATTGAATCAAAAAGAATCGAATCGAATTGAAACGAAAAGAATCGAATAGATTCGAATTGGAACAAATCGAAAAAAATCAAAACGAATCAAATCACATCGAGTGGAAAAGAATCGAATCAAATAGAAAAGAATCGAATTGAATCGAACTGAATCGAAAAGAATCGAATAGATCAAATCAAAAAGAATCGAATCGATTCGAGATGAACCGAGTAGAATCGAGTCGAAGTGAAAAGAATCGAATCGAATCGAATCGAAAAGAATCTAATCGAAACGAAAAGAATCGAATCGAAGAGAATCTAATCGAAATGAAAAGAATCAAATCGAATCGAAAAGAATCGAATCGAAACGAAAACTGTCGAATCGAATCGAATCGAAAAGAATCGAGTTGAATAGAAAAGAATCGAATCGAATAAAATCGATAAGATTTGAATCAAATCCAATAGAATCGAAAAGATTCGAATCGAATTGAAAAGAAACGAACCGAAGTGAAAAGAATCGAATCGAATCGAAAGAATCAAATCGAAAAAAAAAATCGAATCGAAATTAAAAGAATCGAATCGAATCAAAGCATAAAGAATCGAATCTAATTGAATCGAAAGAATCGATTGAATCAAATAGAGAAGAATCTAATGGTAAGGAATCGAATCGAAAAGAATCCAATTGTATTGAATCGAATCGAAAAGAAATGAATTGAATAGATTATAAAAGAATCGAATCGAAAGGAATCGACTCGAAACGTAAAGAATCGAATCGAAAAAATTGAATAGATCGAAGAATTGAATAGAAATGAATCGAATCGAAATGAAAAGAATTGAATCGAATCGAATCGAAAACAATCGAATCAAAAACAATCGAATA
>NW_023331409.1:0-59099 GCF_011100685.1 Canis lupus familiaris
CCCTCGCCCCTAGCTGCATCCATGACCTGACGGATAGCGCAGTCGACTGCCTAGCTGCTATTATCTGACTTGCGCTACCTTTCCTCTGTATCTTATGGTTAGTAGTGCATGCGTGATCTCGACGAAGGTTGGCGGAAAAGCAGTTGTCAAGCGATTGGGTCCTGAAGCCTATTTGCCCTCAACTCTTGGTTGAGAGTAGCAGTCGATTTCCAAGGCCTTGCCTTCATCAAGTGTAGCTTAGGTTTCCAATAGCCAATTTCAAATGGGGACAGATATCTGCTCTCCCCCTGCCTACACACTTCTGAGAGTTGCCGGCTTATGGCCTTACCAAATCTCCATCCAGCCTGCTGGTATACCCTTACGCGTCTAAAAGGCCTTAGCTGCTCTTTTGACGGAAGTGTAGTCGACGGAGAGGTAATTGGGATCTCCCGGCCCACAAGACTATTGCCTCCACGCTCAATCCGCGATTTCCTAGTAAGTCCGTAGTGACTTGGCTACATACTAATTCCATACGTGAGAATGTACTGAACTCCTTGTCCAAATCATCTTACTTCGGAGAGTTGAGCTCAACCCTCATCCCTCACAGTTCCACACTGCCTGCAGAGTGAGTTTCGCAGGTCTTCACCAGAGACGTTTGCCACCAGGCTTTCTGAGACGCAATGTTTACACTGCAGACCTGGAGGGTATCTCGAGTGCTTAGAGTGGTAATCTTGGAACCGCCTGAACTCAGAGTCTGACTGCTTACCGCTACCTTCACACTGCGCAGAAGAATGCAGCTAGTTGAGAGCCTGGCTTCTAGCATGGCTTTCCGCTCGGAGAGCTGAGGTCAGGGCAGAGATCCCTCCCGCGCTCTGCCTGACTGTAGGCCGTAGCTGGCTAACATCCTAAAGATTATGTTGGCTGAGAGAGGTTGTCGGGAAAAGCAATGTGTAAGCTGGGCCTGAACTCTTGTGTATCCTGAGTTGATATCATCGATTTCCAATGCCTACGGGGGGGGGGGGCAATCGAGAACTGTAGCTAGGTTCCAACTTACTCCCATGGTCAGAGTGGGTAGCAGACATCTTCCTCCCAGGCATACACCTTCTGAAGAGTTTGAGCTGATGGCCTGTACCCCTCCACCTCGCAGCCTGCTGTACACACCCCCTCGCTTCTAATAAACGAACCCTAGCCGCTGTTGGACGGAAGTGTTGGGAGAGGTAATTGGCATCTCCCGGCACACACAAACCTCGTTGCCTCCAGCTCAATCCAGCGATTTCCTATTACTTCCTGGGGTAGACTGGTGCCTACATACTAAGTTCCTAAACGTCAGAAGGTAGATGAACACCATCTCGTCTAAAGCATCATACTTCTGAGAGTTAGCTCACACCCTAAAGTCCCTCACAGTTCCACACTGCCTGCAGAGTGAAGTTTCGCAGTCCTTCCACAAGATACTTTTGCGCACAGGCTTCTGAGACCAAGTTAACAATGCAGACCTTAGGTATCTCCAGGTGTCAGTAAGTGGTAATCTTGGAACCTCCTGTCTGTCCGAATACGCGCTGACCGGTTTCACACTGCCATAAAGAAACGTGCGCTAGTTTCGGAGCTGGCTTCTAACATGCGTCCCTCGGAGAGCTGAGTTCAGGCAAATATCCCTCTGTGCGCCCACCTTTCCTGCGCTGACTCGTAGGCGTAGCTGTAACATCCTATATGTTAGTTGGCTGAGAGAGGTGCGGTAAAGCTTGTAAGCATTGGCCTGAACTCCTGTGATCTGAGTTACCTACAGCGATTTCCAATGGCCTACCTCACTCCGGAGTGTGTTCAGCTAGGTTCCTACTTCCCATGTCAGAGTGTCAGGGTACACCTCGCACCTCTGCCTCCCATGCATACACACTTCTGAGGGTTGAGACTGATGGCCTTTACCCTCCACATTCAGCCTGCTGTACCCTCGCGTCTAAAACCCTAGGCCTCCGCTGTTTGACGTAAGTGTTTGGGAGGGAGGTAATTCTCGGAATCCCTCCCCCCTTGCACACAGACTAGTAGCCTTCCAATCTCCAATGCTCAATCCAGCGATTTCCTAGTAATTCCTGGTGGTAGACTGTGCTACAATACTAAGTTCCATACGTGAGAAGGAAGGTGAACGCCTTGTCCAAAGCATCTTACTCTGAGAGTGGAGCTCACCCTCAGTCCCCTCACATCATGCATTCCTTTTCACACTGCCTGCAAGATGTGTTTTCCAGCGTCTTCCCCAGAGATTTTGGCCACGAGGACTGAGAACGCAAGTTACCAATCACCTGGGGCGGTATCGGTCCAGGTGCGTTGAGAGTGGTATCCTTGGAACCCTCCTTACTCAGAATACTGCTAACTCACTGTCCACCTACCTGTCATAGAGTATGCAGCTAGTTCTGAGAGCTGCTTCTAAGCATCTGCTTTCCCTGGAGCGTGTGAGGTCACGGGCAGAAACCCTCCCCCCCCGCCATCCTGCCTGACTGTAGACGTAACTTGCTACACTCCTTATTTAGTGGCTGGACGAGTTGTGCGGAAAAGCATGTGTAAAGCATTGGGCCTGAACTCCCGTGATAGCTGTAGTTGATTACCAGGCGATTTTTGTCCAACTCCTACATCATCAGAGTGTATTAGGTCCTATACGTTTACTCCCAGTACCGAGTGGTGAGCAGCACATCTTGCCTCCCCATGCATACACACTTCTGAGAGTGTTGAAGCTCATGGCCTTAACCTAACGCGTCCCCAGCCTGCTGACCTTTCGAGCTTCAAAAGCCTAGCTCGCTGTTAGACGGCAAGTGTTTGGGAGAGTGTAACATTGGCCTGAATCTCCACGACACAAGCTGATGCCTCCGCTCATCCAAGCGATTTCCTAGTAATTCCGCCTGGTAGAACTGTTCTACATACTAGTTCCATACGTGAGAGGAGTGAACCTGTCCAAAAGCATATTAACTTCTGAGAGATTGAGCTCACCCCAGTCCCCCTCACAGTTCCACCTGCCGCAGAGTTGAAGTTTCGCACGTCTTCACCGAAGACGTTTGGCCACAGGCTTCTGAACAACGCAGTTAACAATGCATACCTGAGGTATTCTCAGGTGCAGTAAGTGGGTCAATCTTGAGAACCTCCTTCTCAAATTATCTGCTACCCTTTCACACTGCCATAAGAATGCCAGCTAGTTCAAGCTGGCGTCTCAAGGCATCGCTGTCCTCGGAGAGCTGAAGGTCAGGGCAGAACACTCGCTGCACCACCTGCCTACTGCTAGGACAGTAGCTGCTCAACGTCCTATGTTAGTGCGCAGAAAGGTTGGGAGAAAAGCAGTGTGAATAGTGGCCCTGACTCCACGTGTATCTGAATTTGAATACAAGCGACTTTCCAAGCCTACATCAACAGTAGGTAGCGTCAGTTGTCCGCATCGCATGTCGCGGTGGCTAGCGAGACGTCTCTGCCCTCCCATGGCATTCACCCCACGTGCTGCGCCAGGACTGGATGTTAGCTGACTCCTGGCGAATCCCTACCTCCTCCTGCAGCACCTTTCTTTTCGCTTCCCAAAGCCTAGGCTCGCTGCTTCATCCGAAGTGTTGGGCAGAGGTAACTGGGAATCCTCCTCACAACAGACTATGCCTCCAAGTCAATCCAGGCGCATTTCCCGGAGTAAATTCCTGGGTAGAACTGGTGTCTCAAATATAGTTCCATATGTGAAGAAGGTACTGGAACGCCTTGTCCAAAATCATCTTTACTTCTGAGAGTTGAGCTTACCCATCAGTCCCCTCACAGTTCCCCCAGCACTGCTCCGCAGATGGAGTTTTCGCACGTCTTCACCAAGACGTTTGCCAGAGGCTACTAGAACGCAGTTAACAGCAACTGGTATCTCCGGATAGATTACATTGGAAACCTGTCATCGCATATACAATCACTACCTGGCACCAGAATCACTAGTGAAGCTGTCAAGGCATGCTTTCGAAGTAAGCACACCCTCCCCTCACACCTGCGACTGTGAGGAGCGCTAACGATTACTGATAGGGCCAAGTATAGTCTAACACGTAGTGACTTGTGCGAACCGGGGTCTGGTTAATCGTTTCAGCCTCTTTCATCAGTAGAGCTGTAATCGGCCACTCGCTGTCCATCGGAGAGACTCTGCTCCATGTACCACTTCGAGAGGACAGCCATTAGACCTAACCACCTCTGTGCTCACCTTCGCTTCCAAGAAGGCCAGGCTGCTGCTCCCCGAATGTTGGTGAGAGTCTAATGGCCAAGCACAAAGACTCCTCCAAGCTCATCCTAGCGATTTCCAGTAACCTGGTAGACAGGATGCTCTAATCCATTTGAGGTACTACGCCCTTTCCAAATGATCTTACTCGAGATGAGCACCGGGCATCTCACCAGTTCAATGCCTGGCAAAGCGCACTCTTCAGGCGAATCTTTGTGGCCCAAGGCTGAGACCATTAATCAGACGATGGTATCTCATGTGCAGTTGTAATCGGAAGCCGTGTTCCAAAGTCTTCTCTTCATGCCTAGGATCAGCTGTTCCACCGCTCAGCTGCTTCCACTGTGGGTAGCAGGACATCTGGCGCACAACCTCCCCACTTCTCTGGCTTGACTTGAGGAGCTGCTAACCCTCCTCCTGTACTGCAGGAAACGTTTCGTCAGAAAAGCCATAATGTTGTGCCTGAACTCTCCGTTCCTGAGTTGACCATTTCAAACCCATGAGTGTAGTGGTGTCCCACTCCTGCGAGTGGAGTAGAACATCTGTCAGACATTCTGGGTTTGGGCTATGTCTGTCACTACTGGCCCAGCACCTTGTAAGGTACTCCTTTCACGAAGTGTGAGGGGTCTGTCTCCCCGCACACGACTATAGTGCCATCCAAGCATCAGCATTCCCAGTAATTCCTGGGGTTAGTACTGGGTGCTACACTACTATCCATATGTGTAGAAGTAGCTGACGCCTTGCCCAACATCATCTTACTTCCTGAGAGTGATCTCACCCTCAGTCCCTCACGTTTTCACACTGCCTGCAGAGGGATTTTTCCCCACTTCTCACCCAGAGCTTTCCAGAGCGACTCTGAGAGCAGTTACAATGTCAGACCTGGCGGTATCTCCAGTTGCGGAGAGTGGGCACATCTGGACCTCCTTACTCTAATACTGCTACAGGCCTAGCTACTTTCACCACTGCCATAAGAATGTAGCCTGTTGAAGCTGGCTTCATAGTCAAGCTTCACTTTGAGAGTTAGGACAGAGGCAAACCCTCCGCATCCGTGCTCTGACTGTAGAAGTAGCCTGCTAACGTCCTCATGTTAGGTGCAGGAAAGTTGTGGAAAAGCATGTGATCAGCAATTGGCCTGACTCCAGTTATCTGAGTTGATACAGCAATTTTCAAAGTCCTTCTTCCATCAGCGGTTACCTGAGGTTCCACTCGCCTGTCCGAGTGGTAGGCAGACACATCTGCCTCCCATTCATACCACTTCTGAGAGTTGCTGTATGGGCCTGTAACCCCTACCCATCTTCCACTGCCTTGCTATCTCTTCTCGCTTTATTCCAAAAGGCCCGGCTCCTGCTTACGGGTCATGGCTACGGATTTGGCACGTGAACTCTGTGCGCAATTCTTGGCCCGTACCACAATAGAGTCGACTTCCATCAGCCTCAATCAAAGCGATTTCCTAGTATTCTGGTACAACGGTCGCTACTATCAGAAGTTCCATAGTGAGCGTATGTGAGAACGCCATTTCTTTTTCCAAATCACTTACTCTGAGAGTTGAGCTCACCCGCAGTCCTCGCCATTGCGCACGACTTGCCTGCTCAAGTGATTTCGGCACACGTCCTTCACCAGAGGAGCTTTTGCAGAGCTATGCACGCCAAGTTAACAATGGCAACCTGGAGGGTTCTCCAGGTGCGGTAGAGGTGGTAATAATCTGGAACCTCCTTGTCTCCGAATACTGCTACTTCACCCCTGCCATAAGAATGCAACTAGTGTACCTGCTGGCTTCAAGGCATCTTGCCCTGTGAGAAGGCTAGGACAGGGCACAACCCTCCCGCCCATCCCTGCTGACTGTAGAGGGAGCTGCTAAAGGCGAGACGTCCTCATCGTTAGTGTCAAGGGAAAGGTCTTTAGAGAACAAGGATGGGAATCGTTGTGCCTGAACCACCACGTGTAATCTGATGTGATATACTACGTCGATTTCCAAAGTCCTTCTTCAATCAGAGTGTAACTAGGTTCCCCCACTCGTCATGTCCGATTGGGGATAGCAGACATCTGCCTCCCATGCATACCCTTTCGATGAGGTTTGAGTCTATGGCCTGTAACCGTACCTCCTGCCTGCAGCTACCTTTCGTTCGCATTCCAAAGTCCTAGGCCTCGTCGCTGCTTCACGAAGTGTGGAGAGGTACGGAATCTCCGGCACACAGACAGTGTCCTCCAAGCTTCAATCCAGCGATTTTCCCGATTATTCCTGGTCGACTGGTGCTACATACTAAAGTCCATAGTCGAGGTAGATTGAACGCCTTTCCCAAACATCTTACTGCTGAGAGTTGAGCTCACCCATCAGTCCCCACAGGTCCACCTGCCGCATCAGGTGAGTTCCCAGTCGCACCAGGACGTTTGCAGAAGCTCAGAGACGAATTACAAATTGCAGAGGCTTCTGAGACGCATTACATTCAGACTGGAGTACCAGGTGCAGTAGATGGTAATCTGGGAACCCTCCTGTCCTCAGATACGCTACCGTTCAAACCCTGCCTAAGAATGGCTAGTTTAGACAGCTGGCCTTGCAATGTGATGCTTCCCCTGTGAGAGCTAAGGACAAGGGCAACCCTCGCCGCCTCCTGCTTGGACTGTAGAAGAGCTGCTAACGTCCTCATGTGTAGTTGGAGGGAAAGGTATGTGATAACAAGCATGTAGACTCGTTGGTCCTGAACCCACGTGTTAACTGAGTTAATACAAGCATATTTCCAACAGTCCCTTCTCATCAGAGTGTGCTAGGTTCCACTTCCCTGCTGTCCGAGTGGGTACAGAACATCTGCCTCCCATGCCTACCCACTTCTGAGAGTTGAGCTATATGCCTGTAAACCCTACCTCCTGCCTGCGCTACCTTTTGCTTCCAAACGCCTAGGCTCGCTGCTTCCACCGAAGTGTTGGAGAAGGTACTGGATACTGCCGGCACACAAGACTAGTGCCTTCCAAGCTCATCTCTCACGATTTCCAGTAATTCCTGGGTAGACTGGTGCTACATACAAGTAGTTCCTTGGGAGAAGGTAGCTGAACGCCCTTGTCCAAATCATCTTACTTCGGAGGAGTTTGAGCTCAACCCTCAGGCCCTCACATTTCCACACTTGCCTGCAGAGTGAGTTTCGCGACGTACTTCCCCAAGACTGTTTGTACCAAGGCATTTATGAGACGCAAGTTAACATGCAGACCTGGAGGTTCTTCCAGGTGCAGTAGAGTGGTAATCTGGACCTCCTGACTCCAAATACTGCTATCCTTCACACCTGCCATAAGAAGTCAGCTATTTAGACGCTGGCTTAAGCATGCCTTCCAACTCGCGAGGCTAGGCATGGCAAACATCCTCCCGCTCCTGCCTGACTTAGAGCGAGCTGCTAACGTCCTATGTTATGGCTGAGAGGAGGTTGCGAGAAAAGCCATGTGGTGTGTTGGGAATAGCGTTGTGGCCCTGAACTCCTATGTATCGAGGTTGAATACACAGTCGATTTCCAATGGCCTCATTCATCAAGTTGTACTAGGTTCCGCCGCACTTCCAGAGTGGGTAGACAAGACTAGCTGCCATTCCCCATGCATACCCACTTCCTGAGAGTTGAGCTGATGGCCTGTACCCACCCTCACACTCCGCCTCTGGAGCGCTCTCGCTTTAAACTGCCTAAGGCCCTCGCCCTGTTACCGGACGTGGTTGGGAGAGTAGTATGGATACTTCTGCCGGCACACAACTAGATGCCTCCAAGCCCATCCAGCGATTCTCCTAGTAATCCTGTGGTAGACTGGTGCTACATACGTAAGTTCCAACTGTAGAAGGTAGCTGAACGCCTTGCAAAAGTCATCTTACTTCTGAGAGTTGAGCTCACCCTCAGTCCTCACAGTTCCACCTGCCCTGACAGAGTGAGTTTCGCGCAGTCTTCAGCCAGCGTTTTTGCCACAGGCTTATGGACCATTCAATATCAGACCTGGAGGGTATCTCCAGTGTGCATAGAGTGTCTATCTGGGAACCTCCTGACTCACGAATACTGCACCTTCACTGCCATAAGAATGCGGTGACGTTTGAAGCTGCTTCTTAGAGCTGGCGCCTACCCTCCCCGTCATCCTGCTGGATGTTGGAGCGACGTTCCCATGGTGGCAGGGAACCGTCTGAGAAGCATGATCGTTGTGCTGACCCTGACGTATCCTGTTGCATAAGCATTCCTAAAGTGTGCTGCAAATGTAGAGTTCTCGGACAGCAGTGTTTAGCAGCATCTGGGCCTACTCCATGGATACCCACTTGAGTTTGAACTAAGCCTGACCTACCCTCTCCCTAGCTATTCGCTCCAAAAGGCCTGCGCCTCTCACGAGTTGGGGTACTGAATCCGACATATTCCGTATCCCAGCATTCCTATCTTGGTAATGCTACAAGTTCCGATTAGTCTGACGCTCCAACATTACTGCTAGTGAGTCACCTCAGGGATCACCTCCTGATCCACCTGCAATATCCACGTCTCACCAGAGAGCTTGGCCTGATCGGATCCATCTGGACTCTCGCTTGTTAAACATGCTAGCCTGTTGACGGACAGAGTTGGCCGTAGATTTGGCAATCTCCTGCGACACACCTAGTCCTCGGCTCACCTCCAGTATTCACTGAGTAGACTGGTCACACTAGTCCATACTGAGAAGCAGCTGTTGAGCCTCTGGTCCAATAGGCATGCTTACTCTGAGAGTTGAGGCAACGCAGACGCCCGTCGACTAAGCGCACACTTGCCTGAGTGAGCTTAACCATGGCTTCAACCCTTAGAGGTTTGCCAAGTGGCTTCTGGAGAGCTGAAAAGCTGTGAGCAATGGCGAACCGTGTACCGAGTTAATCGTTCCAGCATCTGCTTCAATAGAGTGTAGCGTCCAATCCCTTTGAGGAGCAACCTCCATGCTCACACTGAATTAGCTGCATGCTGAACACACTCTCCTCCGCACTCGCTCAAGGCAGGCTAGCTGCTTACAGAGTGGGTACTGATCTCCCGCACAGCGAGGCTCACTATAGCATTTCCTAGACCTGGGACTGGACATCATTCCAGGAGTAGGTGGCGTTTCCGAAAACATACTCATACTTCCTGAAGTGCTGTCACTTAGCTGCTCCTACACATCCTACATTGGGCTGAGAGAGTGGTTGCGCATTCGAACAAACGTTCAGAGCTCGATACGCAAGTACAGGAGCCTGGAGGTATCCCGGCGTAGTGGTATCTGGACCTTGTCTGAATAATCACCTTCGCATATTCAGCTATTAATGCTTAGGCTGCCTAGCTGACAATTGCCACCCCGACGCTGATTAGAGGACTACGTCAGTGTGCAAGAACGCAGAATCTTGCCTACCGGTTGATGATCACTAGTTCAAGTCTCAGGTAGCAGGCCACTATGTCCAGTGTCCAACATCTCCTCCATGCATACCCACTTCTGCGAGTTGAGCTTATTGCGCTGTAACCCTACTACACTCCTGCCCCCTGCATCTACCTTTTCTGCTATCCCAAAGGGCCTGGCTCGCTGCTTCACACGAGTGTTGGGGAGAGGTAACTACTGGATCTGCCGGCACACAGAATAAGTGCCGCTCCCAGCTCAATTCCACGATTTCCTCAGTAATTCCTGGGGTAAGACTGTGCTACATACATTTCCATATGTGAGAGGGTCCATGAAGCCTTTCCCAAATCATCTTACTTCTCTGAGAGTTTGAGCGGTAACCCTCAGTCACTCACAGTTTCACACTGCCTCAGAGTGAGTTCGCACGTCTTTCACCAGAAGACTGTTTGCAGAGGCTTCTGGAACCAAGTTTATATCAGCTTAGACTGAGGGTATCTCAGGTGCAGTAGAGTGGTATATCTGGGAACCCCTGTCTCAGAATACTTGCTACCTTCATCACCTGCCATAAGAATAGCCTGTTGACAGCTGGCTTCAAGGTATGCTTTCCCTGTGAAGTCTAGGACAGGGCACAACCCTCCCCGCATCCTGCTGACTGTAAAGGAGCTGCTAACGTCCTCATGTATAGTGGCAGGAGAAATTGGGTGGTTAGAGAAACCATGTGGAATCGTTGTGCCTGAACCCACTGTATCTGAGTTAAATACAGCGTTTCCAAATTCCGTCCTTCTTCATCAGTGTAGCTAGGTTCCCACTCGCACTGTACTCGATGGTAAGCATACTCTGCCTCCCATGCATACCCACCCCTTCTGTATAGTTGAGGGTCTATGGCCTGAACCCTCCTCCTGCCCTGCACTACCTTTCTGCATCCAAAAGCCTAGGCTCCGCTTCACCGAAGTGGTTGGGAGAGGTAACTGGAATCTGCCGCACCACAAACTAATGCCTCCAAGCTCAATCCCCAGATTTCACCAGTAATTCTGGGGTAGACTGGTTGCTACATACGTAAGTTCCTATGTGAGAGGTAGCTGAACGCCTTGTCCAAAATCATCTTACTATCTTACTCGAGAGTTGAGCCACCTCAGGTCCCTCAATTCCACACCTGCTGCAGTAGTGGTTTCCGCACGTCTTCACCAGAGACGTTGCCAGAGCTTAGACGCCCGTTACACATGCAGACCTGACAGGTATCTCCAGGTGGCAGTAGAGGTGTAATCTGGGAACCTCCGTACTCTGATTTGCGAACTTAACCCTGCCAAAGTGAATGCACAACGTCACTCTAGGCTCAAGGGAAGAAATGCGTAGAATTGCCAAATGGTCGCCAAGTATGCTCGAGAGCTACGAAGGGACAATCCCTCTCGTGCTCCCCGCATCCTGCTTGACTTGTAGAAGGAGCTCGTAACGTCCTCATTTAGGGGCAGGGAAAAGGTTGTGCAGAAAGCATGTGGAATACGATTGTGTCTCGTGAACCCACTGTATCTGGTTGAATACAGCGATTTCCAAAGTCCTTCTTCTCGATTCACGGTCGGCAGCGTCAGTCTGTTCCCACTTCGCATGGTCCGAGTGGTAAAAGTCAGACATCTGCCTCCCATGCTACCTCAACTTCTGAGAGTTGAGCTTGATATGGCCAAAGTACCCTACCACTGCCTGGAGTCTACCTTTCGCTTCCAAAGGCCTAGGCTCGCTGCTTGACACAAGTGTGTTGGGAGGTACTGGAATCTTCCGGCACCAAGACGAGTGCCTCCAAGCTCAATCACAGCGATTTTCCTAGTAATCCTGGGGTCAGACTGTGCTACATACGTAAGTTCCATATGTGAGAAGGTAGCTGACGCCTTGTCCCAAATCATCTTACTTCTGAGATTGAGCTCACCCTCAGCCCTCACCCAAGTTCCCACATGCCTGCCAGAGTGAGTTTCAGCACCGTCTTCACAGAGACGTTTGCCAGAGGCTTATGAGACGCAAGTTAACATGCGACACTGGAGGGTATCGAGTGCAGTCATGATGGTATCTGAACCTCCTTTCTCATAATACTGCTACCTTCCCCTGCAATAAGATGGCAACTAGTTGACTGTCGTGGCTTTCAAGGCATCTTCGCTTCCCTGTGAGAGCTAAGGACAGGGCACACCCTCCCGCATCCTGCTTGAACTGTAGAAGGGAGCTGCTACACGTCCTCTTTAGTGGCAGGGAAAGGTTGTGGAGAAAAGCAGGGAATCGTTGTGCCTGAAACCCACGTGTATCTGAGTTGAATACAGCTGATTTTCATCCTTCTTCATCAGAGTGAGCTATGGTTCCCACATCGCAAGAATGAAACCAGTGTCCGTGTGCGACATACCTCGTCCTCCCATGGCAATACCACCTTCGTGAGAGTGTGAGCTTATGGACTGTACACCTCCCTCCTGCCTGCAGCTACCTTTTCGATTCCAAAGGCCTAGGCTCGCTGCTTCACCGAAGTGTTTGGGAGAGGTTAACTGGAATCTTCCTGCCGGCACCAAGACTAGTGCCTCCAAGCTCATCCAGCGATTCCCGTAATTCCTGGGTAGACTGGTGCTACATACTAAGTTCCGATTTGGAGAAGGTACTGACGCCTTGTTCCACAAATCCATCTACTTCTGCTGAAGTGAGCTCACCCTCAGTCCCTCACAGTTTCCAACACTGCCTGTCAGAGTGAGTTTTCGCACGTCTTCACTCAAGAACGTTTTGCCAGAGCTTGACCGGGCAGTTAAACATGCGACCTTGGAGGGTATCTCCAGTGTGCAGTGAAGTGAATGCACTGGGGAACCTCCTACTCAGAATACTGCTACCATTCACCCTGCATAAAGATGCAGCTAGTTGATGCTGCCTTCAGGCATGGCTTCTCCCCTGTTAGCTATGAGGACGGGCAGACACCCTCCTCTCTTGCTGACTGTAGAGGACTGCTAAGCTCCTCTATGTTAGTGGCGGGATAGTTGTGAGAAAAGCTGTGATCGTCATTGGGCCTGAACCTCCTGTGATCTGAGTTGATACAGCAGTTCAATCCTCTTCATCTAAGTGTAGCTAGTTCCCAACTCCCTGTCCGAGTGGGTACAGATCTGCCCTCCCATGCATTACACACTTCTTGAGTTCGAGCTTCAATGGCCTGTAAAACCTACATGCTGCCCGCCGCTAAACCTTTCGATTCCCAAAGGCCTATGCCTCCTGCTTCTGACGCAGTGTTGGGAGAGGTAAACTGGAATCTGCCGGCACACAAGACAGTGGCCTCCAAGCTCAATCCAAGCGATTTCACAGTAATTTCCTGGGGTAGACTGGTGCTACATACTAAGTTCCATACGTGAGATAGGTAGCTGAACCCTTGTCCAACAATCATTTACTTCTTGAGAGTTGAGTCTCAACCCTCAGTCCCCTCACTTAGTCCACACTGCCTATCAGTGAGTTTTGCATCCTTCAGCCTAGATCGTTTGTCCACAGGCTTCCTTGAACGCAAGTACAATGCAGAACTGTGATGGTATCATCCAGGTGCAAGTAGAGTGGGTAATCTTGGGAACCTCCTGTCTTCAGAATACTGTCTAACCATCACCCTGCCCATAGAATTGCAGCATTTGACTCTGGCCTTCTAAGCCTGCTTCCTCGAGGACTAAGGCAGGGCACAACCTCCCGCATCCTGCTTGACTGTAAGAGTTAGCTGTAACAGTCCTATGTTTTAGTGCAGAGAGGGCGGAGAAAAGCATGGTGGAAGCGTTGGCCTGAACCCTTGTATCTGAGTTAATACACGCGATTTCCAGAGCCCTCATTCATCAGAGTGTAGCTTCGGTTCGCCCTCCATGTCACGAGTGGGTAGCAGACATCTGCCTCCATGCCATTACCCACTTCTAGATTGAGCTATGGCCCTGTAACCTCACAATCCATGCCTGCTGGCTACCCTCTTGCTTTCCAAAAGGCCTAGCTCGCTGCTTTAACACGCGAAGTGTTTGGGAGAGGTAATGGAAATCTGGCCGGCACACACAGACTATGCTGTGCCTCCAACTCCAATCCCAGCGATTCCAGATTCCTGTGTAGGACTTGGTGCTACATAAGTAAGTTTCCATATAGAAGGTAGCTGAAACAGCCTCGTCCAAAATCATCTTACTTCTGAAGAGTGATCTCACCCTCAGTCCCCTCACAGTTCTCCACACTGCCTCAGAGTGAGTTATCGCAGTCCTTCACGCATACTTTGCCGACGCTTGAGACGCAAGTTAACAAACAATGAGACCTGGAGGGTATCTCGGTTGCAGTAAGTGGTAATCTGAGACCTCCTGTCAGAATACTGCTACCTTTCACCTGCCATAGAAATGCAAGTAGATTGAAGCTGTGCTTCAAGGCCATGCTTTCCCTGGCGAGTTGCTGAGAACGACAGGGCACAGAACCCTCCAGCGATCCTGCCTTGACCTGTAGAGCGTGGTTGCTAACTCCTAATGAGTGGGCGAAAGGTTGTGAAAAGCATGTGGAACAGTTGGTGCCTGAACTCCTCTGTATCTGAGTTGATAACGCGCATTTCCCAATGGCTCCTTTATTCATCAGGTGTAGCTAGGTTTCCCACTCCCATGTCCCGATGGGGAGCAGACAATCTGACTCCACTGCATACAATCACGTTCTGAGAGAGTTGAGCTTATGGCCTGTTCATCTCCTACCTCCTTGCCTGGTATACTTCGCTTTCAAAGAGGCCTGCGTCGCTGCTGTACAGCGAAGTGTTGGGAGATGTAATCTGGAAATCTCGCCGGCACACAAACTAGTGCCGTGTCCAAGCTCAATCCACCAGATTTTCCAGTTATGCCTGGTAACTGGTGCTACATACAGAGTTCCATACGTGAGAAGAAGGTAGCTACGCCTTGTCAAAACATTCATATCTTACCTCTGAGAGTTGAGCTCACCCTCAGTTCCTCACAGTTTTCCACACTGCCTGCGATTGGAGTTTCGGCACGTCCTTCAACCGAGACGTTTGCCAGGGCTAGAGCGCCAAGTAACAATGCAGACTGAGGGTATCTCCCGGTGCAGTAGAGTTGGTAATCTGGGAACCTCTCTGCAAGAATCTGCTAACTTCACCTGCCATAAGAATTCGGCTAGTTGCAGCTGGCTTCAGCATGCTTCCCTGGAGAGCGGCTAGAGTACAGGCAAATCCCCTCGCGCATCCTGCTGACTTAAGAGCGTGACTGCTAAACGTCCTATTTAGTGGCGAGAAAGGTTGGGAAAAAGCATGTTTAATCCCTTGTGCCTGAACCCAGTGATCTGAGTTGAATACGTCAACGGATTTCCAATGGTCTCATCAACAGAGATGTACGTGCCTATATTCCTACTCCCATGTTCGAGTGGGGTAGCAGACATCTGCCTCCCATGCGATACCCACTTCTGAGATTGAGCTTATGCCTGTAAACCCTACCTCCTGCCGGCATCGTACAACCTTTCCGCTTTCCAAAAGTCCTAGCTCGCCTGCTTCTATCACCGAAGTGTTGGGAGAGGTAAACTGCAATCCCGGCACACAGATAGTGCCTCCAAGCTCAACTCCAGCGAATTTCCCATAATTACCTGGTGGTATACTGGTGCTACATACTACAGTTTCCAAGTATGTTATGAACGGTCTATGAACTCACTGTTTCCAATCAGCTTACATCTTAGAGTTGACTCCACCCTCAGTCCCTCACAGTTCCACACTGCCTGCAGAGTGAGTTTCGCCACTGCTTCACCAGAGACGTTTGCCAGAGGCTATGAGAACGCAAGTTAACAATAGCTAAACCTGGAGCGGTATCTTGATTTGGTGCTCAGGAGAGTGGTGCAATCTCTGGGAACCTCCTGTATCAATACGGCTACCTTCACACCGCATAGAATGCAGCTAGTTGCAGACTGCTCATAGGCAGCTCTCCCACTGTGAGAGATTAGGACAGGGCAGAACCCTCCCGCATCCTGCCTGCTAGCTGTAGAAGTACCTGCTAACTCCTCATGTATGTGCAGGGAAATGTTGTGAGAAAAGCATGTGAACGTTGCCTGACCGTCCCACGTGTATCTGACGTTGAAATCAAGCGTCCATCCAACTCCTTCTTCAATAGAGTGTTTAGCTAGTTTCCAACTCGCATGTCCGAGTGGGTAGCAGACACATCTGCCTCCCATGCATCCCCACTGTCTGAGAGTTGAGCTCATGCCTGTAACCCTCCTACATCCTGCCTGCCGCGACCCTTTCCGCTTCCAAAAGGCCTAGGCTCGCTGTCGTGACGCAAGTGTTGGGAGAGTAACTGGAATCTCCGGCACACAAGACGAGTGCCTCCAACGCTCCAATCAGCGTATTCCTAGTAATTCCTGGGTAGACTGGTGCTACATACAGTTTCCATAGGAGAAGTAGTTGTAACGCCTTGTCCAAAACATCTTACTTCTGAGATTTGGCTACACCCCAATTCGCACTCCACAGTTTCCACACTGCCTGCAGAGGAGTTTCGACACGCTTCACCAGAGACGTTTGGCCAAGGCTTCTAGACCCAAGTTTAACAATGCCGACCTGGAGGGTATTCTCCGGTGCATAGAGTGGTAATCTGGAACCATCTCTCAGAAGACGTGCTACCTTCACCCTGCCATAGAAAATGCACTAGTTGACAGCTGGCTTTAGCATTCTCCCTGTGACAGGCTAAGGACAGGGCTCAACCCTCCCGCTCGGCTTGACTGTAGAAGAGCTGCGAAAGTCCTCATTTAGTGGCAGGGAAAGGTTGTGAGTAAAAGCAATGTGGAATCGTTGTGCCTGCACCCACGTGTATCCTGAGTTGAATACAACGGCGATTTCTTCCAAGTCCTTCTTCAATCAGATGTAGCTAGGTTCCACTTGCATGTCCGAGTGGTAGCAGACATCTTCCTCCCATGCATACCACTTCTGAGAGTTGCAGCCTTATGGCCTGTAACACTCCTCCCTGCATCCGCAGCTACCTTTTCTTCCCAAAGGCCTAGCTCGCTGCTTTCACCAGAAGTGTTGTTGAGAGGTCAACTGGAATCTGCCTGCCCTCTGCCAACCACAAACATGGCCTCCAAGCTCATCCAGCCGCATTTCCCATTGTCAATTCCTGGGTAGACTGGTGGCTACAGATACTAGTTCCTATAGTGTGAAGGTATTGAACGCCCTTGATCCAAAACATCTTACTACTTCTGGAAGTTGACTCACCCCTCAGTCCCCTCACAGTTCCACACTGCCTGCAGATTGAGTTTTCGCACTCTTTCACCGAGACGTGCCAGAGCTTGAGACGCAGTTAACAATGCCTACGCTGGAGGGTATCTCCAGGTGCCATAGAGTTGGTATCTGGGGAACCTCCTGTCCCCCTCAGATACTGCTTACCTTCACCCTGCCCATAAGAAGTCAGCTAGTTGACCAGCTGGCTTCAAGGCATGCTTTCCCTGTGAGATGCTAAGGACAGGTGCACACCCTCCCGCATCCTGCTTGACTGTAGAAGGAGCTGCTACGTTCCCCCGTCATGTTAGTGCAGGGAAAGTTGTGTAGAAAAGCAATGTTGAATGTTGTGCCTGAACCCACGGTTCTTGAGTTGAATATCACGATTTTCCTCAAACGTCCTTCTCCATCAGAGTGTAGCTAGGTTCCCACTCCTCGCATTCCGAGTGGGTGCAACTCTGCCTCCCAGCCTCCCTCTTCTGGAGAGTTGAGCTTATGGCCTGTAACCCTACCTCCTGCCCCGCTCTATACGCTAAATCCTGGGCTAAATGGACTGCTAATCCAAAACTAGGTATCGGCTTCGTCAAAGAACATAAACTACCTTGCTTCAAAAGGCCTGGCTCCTACCGAAGTTTTGGGAGAGTACCTGGAATGCTGCCGGCACACAAGACTAGAGTGCCTCAAGCTCAATCCAGCGATTTGTCCCGTAATTCCTGGGTAGAAACTGGTGGCTACATACGTCAAAGTTCCTAGTTGAGAAGGTAGCTGACGCCTTGTCCAAAATCATCTTACTTCTGAGAGTTGAGCTCACCCTCAGTCCCACAGTTTCCACCTGCCTGCAGATTGAGTTTTGCACGTCTTCACCAAGACGTTTGCCAGAGGCTATGAGACGCAAGTTAACAATGCAGACCTGTGAAGGGTATCTTCCAGGTGTCAGTAGAGTGGGTAATCTGGAACCTCCTGTCCTCGAATACTGCTACCTTCCACACCTGCCTAAGAATGTCAGTCTAGTTGGACAGCTGGGCTTCAAGGTATGCTTCCTGTGAAGACTAGTACCAGGGCACAACCCTCCGCATCCCTGCTTGACTGCTGAAAGAGCTGCGAACGTCCTCATGTTAGGTGTGCGGAAAGGTTGCTGAGAAAGCATGTGGAATCGTTGTGCCTGAACCCCACGTGTATCTGAGTTGAATTACAGCGATTTCCAAAGTAAAAAAGTTTGCCTTCTTCATCAGAGTGTAGCTAGGTTCCCACTTCGTCAATGTCGAGTGGGTAGCCAGACATCTGCCTCCCCTGCATCACCCCTTCTGAGAGTTGAGCTTATGGCCTGTAACCCTACATCCCTGCCCTGCACTACCCTTTCTGCTTCCAAAGGCCTAGGCTCGCTGCGTACACCAAGTTTTGGGAGAGGTAAACTGTGATCTCCCGCACAACAGACAGTTGCCTCCAGCTCACATCAAGCGATTTCCCTGTCTTCCGGTAGACTGTGGCTACATCCATTAAGTTTCCATATGTGAGAAGGTAGCTGTCCGCCTGTCCCAATCATCTTACTTCTGAAGATTTGATAGCTCCCCCTCAGTTCCTCACAATTCCACACATGCCTGCAGATGTGAGTTTTCGCAGACGTGCTTCACCAGAGACTTTTGCCAGAGGCTATGATACGCAAGTTTAAAATGCAGACCTGGAGGGTCATCTCCAGGGTGCAGGTAGAGTGGTAATCTGGGAACCTCCTGTCTCAGATACTGCTACCCTTCAATCACCCTGCCATAAGGAATGCAACGTGTTGACAAGCTGCCTTCAAAGGCAATGCTTCCTGTGAAGCTAGGACAGGGCACACCCTCTCCGCATCCTGCTTGACTGTAGAAGAGCTGCTAGTCCTCATGTTATGGCAGGGAAAGGTTGTGGGAAAAGCATGTGTAAGCATTGGGCCTGAACTCCCGTGTATCTGAGTTGAATACAGCGATTTCCAACATCCTTCTTCAATAGGAGTGTAGCTAGGTTCCACTTGCCATGTCCGAGATTGGGGATAAGCAATCGGCCTCCCATGCATACACAGCTTCTGAGAGTTGAGCTTATTGCCTGTTAACCGCTACATCCTGGGCCTGCAGCAAGCTTACCTTTACAGCTTCCCGAAAAGGCCCTAGGCTCGCTGCTTGACGCGAAAAGTGTTGAGGGAGAGGTAACTGGAATCTGGCCCGGCACACAAGACGAGTTGTCCTCCAAGCTCTAATCGAGGCGATTCACAGAGTAGATTCCGGGGTAGACTGGTGCTACAATAACTAAGTTCCATTACTGTGAGTGAGGTAGCTGAACGCCTTGTCCAAAAAACCATCTTACTTCCGGAGAGTGGAGCTCCACCCATCAGCTACGGCCTCACAGTTCCCCACACTGTCCTGCAGAGTGAGTTTCCGCACGTCTTCAGCCAGAGACGTTGCCAGAGGCTATGAAGACTGCAAGTTAAACAATGGCAGACCGGGAGGGTACTCTCAGGTGCAGGTAGAGTGGGTAATCTGGGAACCTCCTGTCTCAGAATACTGCTACCTTCCACCCTGCCATAAGAATGTAGCTAGTGACAGCTGGCTTCTAAGGGGTATGGCTTCCCTGTGAGAGCTTAAGGACAGGGCACAACACCTCCCGCATCCTGCTTGAGCTGTGAAGGAGCTGCTAACGTCCTCATGTTAGTGGCAAGGGAAAGGTTGGTGAGAAAAGGCAATGTGGAATCGTGTTGCCTGAACCCACCGTGTATCCTGAGTTGATAATACAGCGATTTCCAAAGTCCTTCTTCATCAGAGGTGTAGCTAGGTCCCACTTCGCATGGCCGAGTGGGTAGCATACATCTGCCTCCCATGCATACCCACTTCTGAGAGTTGAGCTTATGGCCTGTAACCCTACCTCCTGCCTGCAGCTACCTTTCGCTTCCAAAAGGCCTAGGCTCGCTGCTTCACCGAAGTGTTGGGAGAGGTAACTGGAATCTGCCCGGCACACAAGACTAGTGCCTCCAAGCTCAATCCAGCGATTTCCCAGTAATTCCTGGGGTAGACTGGTGCTACATACTAAGTTCCATATGTGAGAAGGTAGCTGAACGCCTTGTCCAAAATCATCTTACTGCTGAGAGTTGAGCTCACCCTCAGTCCCTCACAGTTCCACACTGCCTGCAGAGTGAGTTTCCCACGTCTTCACCAGAGACTTTTGCCAGAGGCCTCTGAGACGCAAGTTAACAATGCAGACCTGGAGGGTATCTCCAGGTGCAGTAGAGTGGTAATCTGGGAACCTCCTTACTCAGAATACTGCTACCTTCACACTGTCATAAGAATGCAGCTAGTTGAGAGCTGGCTTCTAGGCATGCTTCCCTGTGAGAGCTGAGGACAGGGCAGAACCCTCCCGCATCCTGCCTGACTGTAGACGTACCTGCTAACCTCCTTATGTTAGTGGCTGGGATAGGTTGTGGGAAAAGCATGTGTAAGCATTGGGCCTGAACTCCCGTGTATCTGAGTTGAATACAGCGATTTCCAACATCCTTCTTCAATAGGAGTGTAGCTAGGTTCCAACTCCCATGTCCGAGTGGGTAGCAGACATCTGCCTCCCATGCATACACACTTCTGAGAGTTGAGCTTATGGCCTGTAACCCTACATCCTGCCTGCCGCTACCTTTCGCTTCCAAAAGGCCTAGGCTCGCTGCTTGACGCAAGTGTTGGGAGAGGTAACTGGAATCTCCCGGCACACAAGACGAGTGCCTCCAAGCTCAATCAAGCGATTTCCTAGTAATTCCTGGGGTAGACTGGTGCTACATACTAAGTTCCATACGTGAGTAGGTAGTTGAACGCCTTGTCCAAAATCATCTTACTTCTGAGAGTTGAGCTCACCCTCAGTCCCTCACAGTTCCACACTGCCTGCAGAGTGAGTTTCGCACGTCTTCACCAGAGACGTTTGCCAGAGGCTTCTGAGACGCAAGTTAACAATGCAGACCTGGAGGGTATCTCCAGGTGCAGTAGAGTGGTAATCTGGGAACCTCCTGTCTCAGAATACTGCTACCTTCACCCTGCCATAAGAATGCAGCTAGTTGACAGCTGGCTTCAAGGCATGCTTCCCTGTGAGAGCTAAGGACAGGGCACAACCCTCCCGCATCCTGCTTGACTGTAGAAGGAGCTGCTAACGTCCTCATGTTAGTGGCAGGGAAAGGTTGTGAGAAAAGCATGTGGAATCGTTGTGCCTGAACCCACGTGTATCTGAGTTGAATACAGCGATTTCCAAAGTCCTTCTTCATCAGAGTGTAGCTAGGTTCCCACTCGCATGTCCGAGTGGGTAGCAGACATCTGCCTCCCATGCATACCCACTTCTGAGAGTTGAGCTTATGGCCTGTAACCCTACCTCCTGCCTGCAGCTACCTTTCGCTTCCAAAAGGCCTAGGCTCGCTGCTTCACCGAAGTGTTGGGAGAGGTAACTGGAATCTGCCCGGCACACAAGACTAGTGCCTCCAAGCTCAATCCAGCGATTTCCCAGTAATTCCTGGGGTAGACTGGTGCTACATACTAAGTTCCATATGTGAGAAGGTAGCTGAACGCCTTGTCCAAAATCATCTTACTTCTGAGAGTTGAGCTCACCCTCAGTCCCTCACAGTTCCACACTGCCTGCAGAGTGAGTTTCGCACGTCTTCACCAGAGACGTTTGCCAGAGGCTATGAGACGCAAGTTAACAATGCAGACCTGGAGGGTATCTCCAGGTGCAGTAGAGTGGTAATCTGGGAACCTCCTGTCTCAGAATACTGCTACCTTCACCCTGCCATAAGAATGCAGCTAGTTGACAGCTGGCTTCAAGGCATGCTTCCCTGTGAGAGCTAAGGACAGGGCACAACCCTCCCGCATCCTGCTTGACTGTAGAAGGAGCTGCTAACGTCCTCATGTTAGTGGCAGGGAAAGGTTGTGAGAAAAGCATGTGGAATCGTTGTGCCTGAACCCACGTGTATCTGAGTTGAATACAGCGATTTCCAAAGTCCTTCTTCATCAGAGTGTAGCTAGGTTCCCACTCGCATGTCCGAGTGGGTAGCAGACATCTGCCTCCCATGCATACCCACTTCTGAGAGTTGAGCTTATGGCCTGTAACCCTACCTCCTGCCTGCAGCTACCTTTCGCTTCCAAAAGGCCTAGGCTCGCTGCTTCACCGAAGTGTTGGGAGAGGTAACTGGAATCTCCCGGCACACAAGACTAGTGCCTCCAAGCTCAATCCAGCGATTTCCCAGTAATTCCTGGGGTAGACTGGTGCTACATACTAAGTTCCATATGTGAGAAGGTAGCTGAACGCCTTGTCCAAAATCATCTTACTTCTGAGAGTTGAGCTCACCCTCAGTCCCTCACAGTTCCACACTGCCTGCAGAGTGAGTTTCGCACGTCTTCACCAGAGACGTTTGCCAGAGGCTCTGAGACGCAAGTTAACAATGCAGACCTGGAGGGTATCTCCAGGTGCAGTAGAGTGGTAATCTGGGAACCTCCTGTCTCAGAATACTGCTACCTTCACCCTGCCATAAGAATGCAGCTAGTTGACAGCTGGCTTCAAGGCATGCTTCCCTGTGAGAGCTAAGGACAGGGCACAACCCTCCCGCATCCTGCTTGACTGTAGAAGGAGCTGCTAACGTCCTCATGTTAGTGGCAGGGAAAGGTTGTGAGAAAAGCATGTGGAATCGTTGTGCCTGAACCCACGTGTATCTGAGTTGAATACAGCGATTTCCAAAGTCCTTCTTCATCAGAGTGTAGCTAGGTTCCCACTCGCATGTCCGAGTGGGTAGCAGACATCTGCCTCCCATGCATACCCACTTCTGAGAGTTTGAGCTTATGGCCTGTAACCCTACCTCCTGCCTGCAGCTACCTTTCGCTTCCAAAAGGCCTAGGCTCGCTGCTTCACCGAAGTGTTGGGAGAGGTAACTGGAATCTGCCGGCACACAAGACTAGTGCCTCCAAGCCAATCCAGCGATTTCCCAGTAATTCCCTGGGTAGACTGGTGCTACATTACTAAGTTCCATATGTGAGAAGGTAGCTGAACGCCTTGTCCAAAATCATCTTACTTCTGGAGAGTTGAGCTCACCCTCAGTCCTCACAGTTCCACACTGCCTGCAGAGTGAGTTTCGCACGTCTTCACCAGAGACGTTTGCCAGAGGCTATGAGACGCAAGTTAACAATGCAGACCTGGAGGGTATCTCCAGGTGCAGGTAGAGTGGTAATCTGGGGAACCTCCTGTCTCAGAATACTGCTACCTTCACCCTGCCATAAGAATGCAGCTAGTGACAGCTGGCTTCAAGGCATGCTTCCCTGTGAGAGCTAAGGACAGGGCACAACCCTCCCGCATCCTGCCTTGACTGTAGAAGGAAGCTGCTAACGTCCTCATGTTAGTGGCAGGGAAAGGTTGTGAGAAAAGCATGTGGAATCGTTGTGCCTGAACCCACGTGTATCTGAGTTGAATACAGCGATTTCCAAAGTCCTTCTTCATCAGAGTGTAGCTAGGTTCCCACTCGCATGTCCGAGTGGGTAGCAGACATCTGCCTCCCATGCATACCCACTTCTGAGAGTTGAGCTTATGGCCTGTAACCCTACCTCCTGCCTGCAGCTACCTTTCGCTCTTCCAAAAGGCCTAGGCTCGCTGCTTCACCGAAGTGTTGGGAGGGTAACTGGAATCTGCCGGCACACCAAGACTAGTGCCTCCAAGCTCAATCCAGCGATTTCCCAGTAATTCCTGGGGTAGACTGGTGCTACATACTAAGTTCCATATGTGAGAAGGTAGCTGAACGCCTTGTCCAAAATCATCTTACTTCTGAGAGTTGAGCTCACCCTCAGTCCCTCACAGTTCCACCTGCCTGCAGAGTGAGTTTCGCACGTCTTCACAGAGACGTTTGCCAGAGGTTATGAGACGCAAGTTAACAATGCAGACCTGGAGGGTATCTCAGGTGCAGTAGAGTGGTAATCTGGGAACCTCCTGTCTCAGAATATGCTACCTTCACCCTGCCATAAGAATGCAGCTAGTTGACAGGCTGGCTTCAAGGCATGCTTCCCTGTGAGAGCTAAGGAACAGGGCACAACCCTCCCGCATCCTGCTTGACTTGTAGAAGGAGCTGCTAACGGTCCTCATGTTAGTGGCAGGGAAAGGTTGTGAGAAAAGCATGTGGAATCGTTGTGCCTGAACCCACGTGTATCTGAGTTGAATACAGCGATTTCCAAAGTCCTTCTTCATCAGAGTGTAGCTAGGTTCCCACTCGCATGTCCGAGTGGGTAGCAGACATCTGCCTCCCATGCATACCCCACTTCGAGAGTTGAGCTTATGGCCTGTACCCCTACCTCCTGCCTGCAGCTACCTTTCGCTTCCAAAAGGCCTAGGCTCGCTGCTTCACCGAAGTGGTGGGAGAGGTAACCTGGAATCTGCGGCACACAAGACTAGTGCCTCCAAGCTCCAATCCAGCGATTTTCCCAGTAATTCCTGGGGTAGACTGGTGCTACATACTAAGTTCCATATGTGAGAAGGTAGCTGAACGCCTTGTCAAAATCATCTTACTGCTGAGAGTTGAGCTCACCCTCAGTCCCTCACAGTTCCACACTGCTGCAGAGTGAGTTTCCCACGTCTTCACCAGAGACTTTGCCAGAGGCCTCTGAGACGCAAGTTAACAATGCAGGACCTGGACGGTATCTCCAGGTGCCGAGAGAGTGGCAATCTGGGAACCTCCTTCTCAGAATACTGCTACCTTCACACTGTCATAAGAATGCAGCTAGTTGAGAGCTGGCTTCTAGGCATGCTTCCCTGTGAGAGCTGAGGACAGGGCAGAACCCTCCCGCATCCTGCCTGACTGTAGACGTACCTGCTAACCTCCTTATGTTAGTGGCTGGGATAGGTTGTGGGAAAGCATGTGTAAGCATTGGGCCTGAACTCCCGTGTATCTGAGTTGAATACAGCGATTTCCAACATCCTTCTTCAATAGGAGTGTAGCTAGGTTCCAACTCCCATGTCCGAGTGGGTAGCAGACATCTGCCTCCCATGCATACACACTTCTGAGAGTTGAGCTTATGGCCTGTAACCCTACATCCTGCCTGCAGCTACCTTTCGCTTCCAAAAGGCCTAGGCTCGCTGCTTGACGCAAGTGTTGGGAGAGGTAACTGGAATCTCCCGGCACACAAGACGAGTGCCTCCAAGCTCAATCAAGCGATTTCCTAGTAATTCCTGGGGTAGACTGGTGCTACATACTAAGTTCCATACGTGAGTAGGTAGTTGAACGCCTTGTCCAAAAAACATCTTACTTCTGAGAGTTGAGCTCACCCTCAGTCCCTCACAGTTCCACACTGCCTGCAGAGTGAGTTTCGCACGTCTTCACCAGAGACGTTTGCCAGAGGCTTCTGAGACGCAAGTTAACAATGCAGACCTGGAGGGTATCTCCAGGTGCAGTAGAGTGGTAATCTGGGAACCTCCTGTCTCAGAATACTGCTACCTTCACCCTGCCATAAGAATGCAGCTAGTTGACAGCTGGCTTCAAGGCATGCTTCCCTGTGAGAGCTAAGGACAGGGCACAACCCTCCCGCATCCTGCTTGACTGTAGAAGGAGCTGCTAACGTCCTCATGTTAGTGGCAGGGAAAGGTTGTGAGAAAAGCATGTGGAATCGTTGTGCCTGAACCCACGTGTATCTGAGTTGAATACAGCGATTTCCAAAGTCCTTCTTCATCAGAGTGTAGCTAGGTTCCCACTCGCATGTCCGAGTGGGTAGCAGACATCTGCCTCCCATGCATACCCACTTCTGAGAGTTGAGCTTATGGCCTGTAACCCTACCTCCTGCCTGCAGCTACCTTTCGCTTCCAAAAGGCCTAGGCTCGCTGCTTCACCGAAGTGTTGGGAGAGGTAACTGGAATCTGCCGGCACACAAGACTAGTGCCTCCAAGCTCAATCCAGCGATTTCCCAGTAATTCCTGGGGTAGACTGGTGCTACATACTAAGTTCCATATGTGAGAAGGTAGCTGAACGCCTTGTCCAAAATCATCTTACTGCTGAGAGTTGAGCTCACCCTCAGTCCCTCACAGTTCCACACTGCCTGCAGAGTGAGTTTCCCACGTCTTCACCAGAGACGTTTGCCAGAGGCTCTGAGACGCAAGTTAACAATGCAGACCTGGAGGGTATCTCCAGGTGCAGTAGAGTGGTAATCTGGGAACCTCCTGTCTCAGAATACTGCTACCTTCACCCTGCCATAAGAATGCAGCTAGTTGACAGCTGGCTTCAAGGCATGCTTCCCTGTGAGAGCTAAGGACAGGGCACAACCCTCCCGCATCCTGCTTGACTGTAGAAGGAGCTGCTAACGTCCTCATGTTAGTGGCAGGGAAAGGTTGTGAGAAAAGCATGTGGAATCGTTGTGCCTGAACCCACGTGTATCTGAGTTGAATACAGCGATTTCCAAAGTCCTTCTTCATCAGAGTGTAGCTAGGTTCCCACTCGCATGTCCGAGTGGGTAGCAGACATCTGCCTCCCATGCATACCCACTTCTGAGAGTTGAGCTTATGGCCTGTAACCCTACCTCCTGCCTGCAGCTACCTTTCGCTTCCAAAAGGCCTAGGCTCGCTGCTTCACCGAAGTGTTGGGAGAGGTAACTGGAATCTCCCGGCACACAAGACGAGTGCCTCCAAGCTCAATCCAGCGATTTCCCTAGTAATTCCTGGGGTAGACTGGTGCTACATACTAAGTTCCATATGTGAGAAGGTAGCTGAACGCCTTGTCCAAAATCATCTTACTTCTGAGAGTTGAGCTCACCCTCAGTCCCTCACAGTTCCACACTGCCTGCAGAGTGAGTTTCGCACGTCTTCACCAGAGACGTTTGCCAGAGGCTTCTGAGACGCAAGTTAACAATGCAGACCTGGAGGGTATCTCCAGGTGCAGTAGAGTGGTAATCTGGGAACCTCCTGTCTCAGAATACTGCTACCTTCACCCTGCCATAAGAATGCAGCTAGTTGACAGCTGGCTTCAAGGCATGCTTCCCTGTGAGAGCTAAGGACAGGGCACAACCCTCCCGCATCCTGCTTGACTGTAGAAGGAGCTGCTAACGTCCTCATGTTAGTGGCAGGGAAAGGTTGTGAGAAAAGCATGTGGAATCGTTGTGCCTGAACCCACGTGTATCTGAGTTGAATACAGCGATTTCCAAAGTCCTTCTTCATCAGAGTGTAGCTAGGTTCCCACTCGCATGTCCGAGTGGGTAGCAGACATCTGCCTCCCATGCATACCCACTTCTGAGAGTTGAGCTTATGGCCTGTAACCCTACCTCCTGCCTGCAGCTACCTTTCGCTTCCAAAAGGCCTAGGCTCGCTGCTTCACCGAAGTGTTGGGAGAGGTAACTGGAATCTGCCCGGCACACAAGACTAGTGCCTCCAAGCTCAATCCAGCGATTTCCCAGTAATTCCTGGGGTAGACTGGTGCTACATACTAAGTTCCATATGTGAGAAGGTAGCTGAACGCCTTGTCCAAAATCATCTTACTGCTGAGAGTTGAGCTCACCCTCAGTCCCTCACAGTTCCACACTGCCTGCAGAGTGAGTTTCCCACGTCTTCACCAGAGACGTTTGCCAGAGGCTCTGAGACGCAAGTTAACAATGCAGACCTGGAGGGTATCTCCAGGTGCAGTAGAGTGGTAATCTGGGAACCTCCTGTCTCAGAATACTGCTACCTTCACCCTGCCATAAGAATGCAGCTAGTTGACAGCTGGCTTCAAGGCATGCTTCCCTGTGAGAGCTAAGGACAGGGCACAACCCTCCCGCATCCTGCTTGACTGTAGAAGGAGCTGCTAACGTCCTCATGTTAGTGGCAGGGAAAGGTTGTGAGAAAAGCATGTGGAATCGTTGTGCCTGAACCCACGTGTATCTGAGTTGAATACAGCGATTTCCAAAGTCCTTCTTCATCAGAGTGTAGCTAGGTTCCCACTCGCATGTCCGAGTGGGTAGCAGACATCTGCCTCCCATGCATACCCACTTCTGAGAGTTGAGCTTATGGCCTGTAACCCTACCTCCTGCCTGCAGCTACCTTTCGCTTCCAAAAGGCCTAGGCTCGCTGCTTCACCGAAGTGTTGGGAGAGGTAACTGGAATCTGCCGGCACACAAGACTAGTGCCTCCAAGCTCAATCCAGCGATTTCCCAGTAATTCCTGGGGTAGACTGGTGCTACATACTAAGTTCCATATGTGAGAAGGTAGCTGAACGCCTTGTCCAAAATCATCTTACTTCTGAGAGTTGAGCTCACCCTCAGTCCCTCACAGTTCCACACTGCCTGCAGAGTGAGTTTCGCACGTCTTCACCAGAGACGTTTGCCAGAGGCTCTGAGACGCAAGTTAACAATGCAGACCTGGAGGGTATCTCCAGGTGCAGTAGAGTGGTAATCTGGGAACCTCCTGTCTCAGAATACTGCTACCTTCACCCTGCCATAAGAATGCAGCTAGTTGACAGCTGGCTTCAAGGCATGCTTCCCTGTGAGAGCTAAGGACAGGGCACAACCCTCCCGCATCCTGCTTGACTGTAGAAGGAGCTGCTAACGTCCTCATGTTAGTGGCAGGGAAAGGTTGTGAGAAAAGCATGTGGAATCGTTGTGCCTGAACCCACGTGTATCTGAGTTGAATACAGCGATTTCCAAAGTCCTTCTTCATCAGAGTGTAGCTAGGTTCCCACTCGCATGTCCGAGTGGGTAGCAGACATCTGCCTCCCATGCATACCCACTTCTGAGAGTTGAGCTTATGGCCTGTAACCCTACCTCCTGCCTGCAGCTACCTTTCGCTTCCAAAAGGCCTAGGCTCGCTGCTTCACCGAAGTGTTGGGAGAGGTAACTGGAATCTGCCGGCACACAAGACTAGTGCCTCCAAGCTCAATCCAGCGATTTCCCAGTAATTCCTGGGGTAGACTGGTGCTACATACTAAGTTCCATATGTGAGAAGGTAGCTGAACGCCTTGTCCAAAATCATCTTACTGCTGAGAGTTGAGCTCACCCTCAGTCCCTCACAGTTCCACACTGCCTGCAGAGTGAGTTTCCCACGTCTTCACCAGAGACTTTTGCCAGAGGCCTCTGAGACGCAAGTTAACAATGCAGACCTGGAGGGTATCTCCAGGTGCAGTAGAGTGGTAATCTGGGAACCTCCTGTACTCAGAATACTGCTACCTTCACACTGTCATAAGAATGCAGCTAGTTGAGAGCTGGCTTCTAGGCATGCTTCCCTGTGAGAGCTGAGGACAGGGCAGAACCCTCCCGCATCCTGCCTGACTGTAGACGTACCTGCTAACCTCCTTATGTTAGTGGCTGGGATAGGTTGTGGGAAAAGCATGTGTAAGCATTGGGCCTGAACTCCCGTGTATCTGAGTTGAATACAGCGATTTCCAACATCCTTCTTCAATAGGAGTGTAGCTAGGTTCCAACTCCCATGTCCGAGTGGGTAGCAGACATCTGCCTCCCATGCATACACACTTCTGAGAGTTGAGCTCATGGCCTGTAACCCTACATCCTGCCTGCCGCTACCTTTCGCTTCCAAAAGGCCTAGGCTCGCTGCTTGACGCAAGTGTTGGGAGAGGTAACTGGAATCTCCCGGCACACAAGACGAGTGCCTCCAAGCTCAATCAAGCGATTTCCTAGTAATTCCTGGGGTAGACTGGTGCTACATACTAAGTTCCATACGTGAGTAGGTAGTTGAACGCCTTGTCCAAAATCATCTTACTTCTGAGAGTTGAGCTCACCCTCAGTCCCTCACAGTTCCACACTGCCTGCAGAGTGAGTTTCGCACGTCTTCACCAGAGACGTTTGCCAGAGGCTTCTGAGACGCAAGTTAACAATGCAGACCTGGAGGGTATCTCCAGGTGCAGTAGAGTGGTAATCTGGGAACCTCCTGTCTCAGAATACTGCTACCTTCACCCTGCCATAAGAATGCAGCTAGTTGACAGCTGGCTTCAAGGCATGCTTCCCTGTGAGAGCTAAGGACAGGGCACAACCCTCCCGCATCCTGCTTGACTGTAGAAGGAGCTGCTAACGTCCTCATGTTAGTGGCAGGGAAAGGTTGTGAGAAAAGCATGTGGAATCGTTGTGCCTGAACCCACGTGTATCTGAGTTGAATACAGCGATTTCCAAAGTCCTTCTTCATCAGAGTGTAGCTAGGTTCCCACTCGCATGTCCGAGTGGGTAGCAGACATCTGCCTCCCATGCATACCCACTTCTGAGAGTTGAGCTTATGGCCTGTAACCCTACCTCCTGCCTGCAGCTACCTTTCGCTTCCAAAAGGCCTAGGCTCGCTGCTTCACCGAAGTGTTGGGAGAGGTAACTGGAATCTGCCGGCACACAAGACTAGTGCCTCCAAGCTCAATCCAGCGATTTCCCAGTAATTCCTGGGGTAGACTGGTGCTACATACTAAGTTCCATATGTGAGAAGGTAGCTGAACGCCTTGTCCAAAATCATCTTACTGCTGAGAGTTGAGCTCACCCTCAGTCCCTCACAGTTCCACACTGCCTGCAGAGTGAGTTTCCCACGTCTTCACCAGAGACTTTTGCCAGAGGCCTCTGAGACGCAAGTTAACAATGCAGACCTGGAGGGTATCTCCAGGTGCAGTAGAGTGGTAATCTGGGAACCTCCTTACTCAGAATACTGCTACCTTCACACTGTCATAAGAATGCAGCTAGTTGAGAGCTGGCTTCTAGGCATGCTTCCCTGTGAGAGCTGAGGACAGGGCAGAACCCTCCCGCATCCTGCCTGACTGTAGACGTACCTGCTAACCTCCTTATGTTAGTGGCTGGGATAGGTTGTGGGAAAAGCATGTGTAAGCATTGGGCCTGAACTCCCGTGTATCTGAGTTGAATACAGCGATTTCCAACATCCTTCTTCAATAGGAGTGTAGCTAGGTTCCAACTCCCATGTCCGAGTGGGTAGCAGACATCTGCCTCCCATGCATACACACTTCTGAGAGTTGAGCTCATGGCCTGTAACCCTACATCCTGCCTGCCGCTACCTTTCGCTTCCAAAAGGCCTAGGCTCGCTGCTTGACGCAAGTGTTGGGAGAGGTAACTGGAATCTCCCGGCACACAAGACGAGTGCCTCCAAGCTCAATCAAGCGATTTCCTAGTAATTCCTGGGGTAGACTGGTGCTACATACTAAGTTCCATACGTGAGTAGGTAGTTGAACGCCTTGTCCAAAACATCTTACTTCTGAGAGTTGAGCTCACCCTCAGTCCCTCACAGTTCCACACTGCCTGCAGAGTGAGTTTCGCACGTCTTCACCAGAGACGTTTGCCAGAGGCTTCTGAGACGCAAGTTAACAATGCAGACCTGGAGGGTATCTCCAGGTGCAGTAGAGTGGTAATCTGGGAACCTCCTGTCTCAGAATACTGCTACCTTCACCCTGCCATAAGAATGCAGCTAGTTGACAGCTGGCTTCAAGGCATGCTTCCCTGTGAGAGCTAAGGACAGGGCACAACCCTCCCGCATCCTGCTTGACTGTAGAAGGAGCTGCTAACGTCCTCATGTTAGTGGCAGGGAAAGGTTGTGAGAAAAGCATGTGGAATCGTTGTGCCTGAACCCACGTGTATCTGAGTTGAATACAGCGATTTCCAAAGTCCTTCTTCATCAGAGTGTAGCTAGGTTCCCACTCGCATGTCCGAGTGGGTAGCAGACATCTGCCTCCCATGCATACCCACTTCTGAGAGTTGAGCTTATGGCCTGTAACCCTACCTCCTGCCTGCAGCTACCTTTCGCTTCCAAAAGGCCTAGGCTCGCTGCTTCACCGAAGTGTTGGGAGAGGTAACTGGAATCTCCCGGCACACAAGACTAGTGCCTCCAAGCTCAATCCAGCGATTTCCCAGTAATTCCTGGGGTAGACTGGTGCTACATACTAAGTTCCATATGTGAGAAGGTAGCTGAACGCCTTGTCCAAAATCATCTTACTGCTGAGAGTTGAGCTCACCCTCAGTCCCTCACAGTTCCACACTGCCTGCAGAGTGAGTTTCGCACGTCTTCACCAGAGACTTTTGCCAGAGGCCTCTGAGACGCAAGTTAACAATGCAGACCTGGAGGGTATCTCCAGGTGCAGTAGAGTGGTAATCTGGGAACCTCCTGTACTCAGAATACTGCTACCTTCACACTGTCATAAGAATGCAGCTAGTTGAGAGCTGGCTTCTAGGCATGCTTCCCTGTGAGAGCTGAGGACAGGGCAGAACCCTCCCGCATCCTGCCTGACTGTAGACGTAGCCTGCTAACCTCCTTATGTTAGTGGCAGGGATAGGTTGTGAGAAAAGCATGTGTAAGCATTGGGCCTGAACTCCCGTGTATCTGAGTTGAATACAGCGATTTCCAACAGTCCTTCTTCAATAGGAGTGTAGCTAGGTTCCCACTCCCATGTCCGAGTGGGTAGCAGACATCTGCCTCCCATGCATACACACTTCTGAGAGTTGAGCTTATGGCCTGTAACCCTACCTCCTGCCTGCAGCTACCTTTCGCTTCCAAAAGGCCTAGGCTCGCTGCTTCACGCAAGTGTTGGGAGAGGTAACTGGAATCTGCCGGCACACAAGACTAGTGCCTCCAAGCTCAATCCAGCGATTTCCTAGTAATTCCTGGGGTAGACTGGTGCTACATACTAAGTTCCATATGTGAGAAGGTAGCTGAACGCCTTGTCCAAAATCATCTTACTTCTGAGAGTTGAGCTCACCCTCAGTCCCTCACAGTTCCACACTGCCTGCAGAGTGAGTTTCGCACGTCTTCACCAGAGACGTTTGCCAGAGGCTATGAGACGCAAGTTAACAATGCAGACCTGGAGGGTATCTCCAGGTGCAGTAGAGTGGTAATCTGGGAACCTCCTGTCTCAGAATACTGCTACCTTCACCCTGCCATAAGAATGCAGCTAGTTGACAGCTGGCTTCAAGGCATGCTTCCCTGTGAGAGCTAAGGACAGGGCACAACCCTCCCGCATCCTGCTTGACTGTAGAAGGAGCTGCTAACGTCCTCATGTTAGTGGCAGGGAAGGTTGTGAGAAAAGCATGTGGAATCGTTGTGCCTGAACCCACGTGTATCTGAGTTGAATACAGCGATTTCCAAAGTCCTTCTTCATCAGAGTGTAGCTAGGTTCCCACTCGCATGTCCGAGTGGGTAGCAGACATCTGCCTCCCATGCATACCCACTTCTGAGAGTTGAGCTTATGGCCTGTAACCCTACCTCCTGCCTGCAGCTACCTTTCGCTTCCAAAAGGCCTAGGCTCGCTGCTTCACCGAAGTGTTGGGAGAGGTAACTGGAATCTCCCGGCACACAAGACTAGTGCCTCCAAGCTCAATCCAGCGATTTCCCAGTAATTCCTGGGGTAGACTGGTGCTACATACTAAGTTCCATATGTGAGAAGGTAGCTGAACGCCTTGTCCAAAATCATCTTACTGCTGAGAGTTGAGCTCACCCTCAGTCCCTCACAGTTCCACACTGCCTGCAGAGTGAGTTTCGCACGTCTTCACCAGAGACGTTTGCCAGAGGCCTCTGAGACGCAAGTTAACAATGCAGACCTGGAGGGTATCTCCAGGTGCAGTAGAGTGGTAATCTGGGAACCTCCTGTCTCAGAATACTGCTACCTTCACACTGTCATAAGAATGCAGCTAGTTGAGAGCTGGCTTCTAGGCATGCTTCCCTGTGAGAGCTGAGGACAGGGCAGAACCCTCCCGCATCCTGCCTGACTGTAGACGTACCTGCTAACCTCCTCATGTTAGTGGCAGGGAAAGGTTGTGAGAAAAGCATGTGGAATCGTTGTGCCTGAACCCACGTGTATCTGAGTTGAATACAGCGATTTCCAAAGTCCTTCTTCATCAGAGTGTAGCTAGGTTCCCACTCGCATGTCCGAGTGGGTAGCAGACATCTGCCTCCCATGCATACCCACTTCTGAGAGTTGAGCTTATGGCCTGTAACCCTACCTCCTGCCTGCAGCTACCTTTCGCTTCCAAAAGGCCTAGGCTCGCTGCTTCACCGAAGTGTTGGGAGAGGTAACTGGAATCTCCCGGCACACAAGACTAGTGCCTCCAAGCTCAATCCAGCGATTTCCCAGTAATTCCTGGGGTAGACTGGTGCTACATACTAAGTTCCATATGTGAGAAGGTAGCTGAACGCCTTGTCCAAAATCATCTTACTTCTGAGAGTTGAGCTCACCCTCAGTCCCTCACAGTTCCACACTGCCTGCAGAGTGAGTTTCGCACGTCTTCACCAGAGACGTTTGCCAGAGGCTCTGAGACGCAAGTTAACAATGCAGACCTGGAGGGTATCTCCAGGTGCAGTAGAGTGGTAATCTGGGAACCTCCTGTCTCAGAATACTGCTACCTTCACCCTGCCATAAGAATGCAGCTAGTTGACAGCTGGCTTCAAGGCATGCTTCCCTGTGAGAGCTAAGGACAGGGCACAACCCTCCCGCATCCTGCTTGACTGTAGAAGGAGCTGCTAACGTCCTCATGTTAGTGGCAGGGAAAGGTTGTGAGAAAAGCATGTGGAATCGTTGTGCCTGAACCCACGTGTATCTGAGTTGAATACAGCGATTTCCAAAGTCCTTCTTCATCAGAGTGTAGCTAGGTTCCCACTCGCATGTCCGAGTGGGTAGCAGACATCTGCCTCCCATGCATACCCACTTCTGAGAGTTGAGCTTATGGCCTGTAACCCTACCTCCTGCCTGCAGCTACCTTTCGCTTCCAAAAGGCCTAGGCTCGCTGCTTCACCGAAGTGTTGGGAGAGGTAACTGGAATCTCCCGGCACACAAGACTAGTGCCTCCAAGCTCAATCCAGCGATTTCCCAGTAATTCCTGGGGTAGACTGGTGCTACATACTAAGTTCCATATGTGAGAAGGTAGCTGAACGCCTTGTCCAAAATCATCTTACTTCTGAGAGTTGAGCTCACCCTCAGTCCCTCACAGTTCCACACTGCCTGCAGAGTGAGTTTCGCACGTCTTCACCAGAGACGTTTGCCAGAGGCTCTGAGACGCAAGTTAACAATGCAGACCTGGAGGGTATCTCCAGGTGCAGTAGAGTGGTAATCTGGGAACCTCCTGTCTCAGAAATACTGCTACCTTCACCCTGCCATAAGAATGCAGCTAGTTGACAGCTGGCTTCAAGGCATGCTTCCCTGTGAGAGCTAAGGACATGGGCACAACCCCTCCCGCATCCTGCTTGACTGTAGAAGGAGCTGCTAACGTCCTCATGTTAGTGGCAGGGAAGGTTGTGAGAAAAGCATGTGGAATCGTTGTGCCTGAACCCACGTGTATCTGAGTTGAATACAGCGATTTCCCAAAGTCCTTCTCTTCATCAGAAGTGTAGCTAGGTTCCCACTCGCATGTCCGAGTGGGGAGCAGACATCTGCCTCCCATGCATACCCACTTCTGAGAGTTGAGCTTATGGCCTGTAACCCTACCTCCTGCCTGCAGCTACATTTTCGCTTCCAAAAGGCCTAGGCTCGCCTGCTTCACCGAAGTGTTTGGAGAGGTAACTGGAATCTGCCGGCACACAAGAACGAGTGCCTCCACGCTCAATCCAGCGATTTCCCAGTAATTCCTGGGGTAGACTGGTGCTACATACTAAGTTCCATATGTGAGAAGGTTAGCTGAACGCCTTGTCCAAAATCATCTTACTTCTGAGATGTTGAGCTCCACCCTCAGTCCTCACAGTTCCACCACTGCCTGCAGAGTGAGTTTCGCACGTCTTCACCAGAGACGTTTGCCAGAGGCCTCTGAGACGCAAGTTAACAATGCAGACCTGGAGGGTATCTCCAGGTGCAGTAGAGTGGTAATCTGGGAACCTCCTGTCTCAGAATACTGCTACCTTCACCCTGCCATAAGAATGCAGCTAGTTGACAGCTGGCTTCAAGGCATGCTTCCCTGTGAGAGCTAAGGACAGGGCACAACCCTCCCGCATCCTGCTTGACTGTAGAAGGAGCTGCTAACGTCCTCATGTTAGTGGCAGGGAAAGGTTGTGAGAAAAGCATGTGGAATCGTTGTGCCTGAACCCACGTGTATCTGAGTTGAATACAGCGATTTCCAAAGTCCTTCTTCATCAGAGTGTAGCTAGGTTCCCACTCGCATGTCCGAGTGGGTAGCAGACATCTGCCTCCCATGCATACCCACTTCTGAGAGTTGAGCTTATGGCCTGTAACCCTACCTCCTGCCTGCAGCTACCTTTCGCTTCCAAAAGGCCTAGGCTCGCTGCTTCACCGAAGTGTTGGGAGAGGTAACTGGAATCTCCCGGCACACAAGACTAGTGCCTCCAAGCTCAATCCAGCGATTTCCCAGTAATTCCTGGGGTAGACTGGTGCTACATACTAAGTTCCATATGTGAGAAGGTAGCTGAACGCCTTGTCCAAAATCATCTTACTTCTGAGAGTTGAGCTCACCCTCAGTCCCTCACAGTTCCACACTGCCTGCAGAGTGAGTTTCGCACGTCTTCACCAGAGACTTTTGCCAGAGGCCTCTGAGACGCAAGTTAACAATGCAGACCTGGAGGGTATCTCCAGGTGCAGTAGAGTGGTAATCTGGGAACCTCCTGTCTCAGAATACTGCTACCTTCACACTGTCATAAGAATGCAGCTAGTTGAGAGCTGGCTTCTAGGCATGCTTCCCTGTGAGAGCTGAGGACAGGGCAGAACCCTCCCGCATCCTGCCTGACTGTAGACGTACCTGCTAACGTCCTCATGTTAGTGGCAGGGAAAGGTTGTGAGAAAAGCATGTGTAAGCATTGTGCCTGAACTCCCGTGTATCTGAGTTGAATACAGCGATTTCCAACATCCTTCTTCAATAGGAGTGTAGCTAGGTTCCAACTCCCATGTCCGAGTGGGTAGCAGACATCTGCCTCCCATGCATACACACTTCTGAGAGTTGAGCTTATGGCCTGTAACCCTACATCCTGCCTGCCGCTACCTTTCGCTTCCAAAAGGCCTAGGCTCGCTGCTTGACGCAAGTGTTGGGAGAGGTAACTGGAATCTCCCGGCACACAAGACGAGTGCCTCCAAGCTCAATCCAGCGATTTCCTAGTAATTCCTGGGGTAGACTGGTGCTACATACTAAGTTCCATATGTGAGTAAGGTAGCTGAACGCCTTGTCCAAAATCATCTTACTTCTGAGAGTTGAGCTCACCCTCAGTCCCTCACAGTTCCACACTGCCTGCAGAGTGAGTTTCGCACGTCTTCACCAGAGACGTTTGCCAGAGGCTCTGAGACGCAAGTTAACAATGCAGACCTGGAGGGTATCTCCAGGTGCAGTAGAGTGGTAATCTGGGAACCTCCTGTCTCAGAATACTGCTACCTTCACCCTGCCATAAGAATGCAGCTAGTTGACAGCTGGCTTCAAGGCATGCTTCCCTGTGAGAGCTAAGGACAGGGCACAACCCTCCCGCATCCTGCTTGACTGTAGAAGGAGCTGCTAACGTCCTCATGTTAGTGGCAGGGAAAGGTTGTGAGAAAAGCATGTGGAATCGTTGTGCCTGAACCCACGTGTATCTGAGTTGAATACAGCGATTTCCAAAGTCCTTCTTCATCAGAGTGTAGCTAGGTTCCCACTCGCATGTCCGAGTGGGTAGCAGACATCTGCCTCCCATGCATACCCACTTCTGAGAGTTGAGCTTATGGCCTGTAACCCTACCTCCTGCCTGCAGCTACCTTTCGCTTCCAAAAGGCCTAGGCTCGCTGCTTCACCGAAGTGTTGGGAGAGGTAACTGGAATCTGCCGGCACACAAGACTAGTGCCTCCAAGCTCAATCCAGCGATTTCCCAGTAATTCCTGGGGTAGACTGGTGCTACATACTAAGTTCCATATGTGAGAAGGTAGCTGAACGCCTTGTCCAAAATCATCTTACTGCTGAGAGTTGAGCTCACCCTCAGTCCCTCACAGTTCCACACTGCCTGCAGAGTGAGTTTCCCACGTCTTCACCAGAGACTTTTGCCAGAGGCCTCTGAGACGCAAGTTAACAATGCAGACCTGGACGGTATCTCCAGGTGCAGTAGAGTGGTAATCTGGGAACCTCCTTACTCAGAATACTGCTACCTTCACACTGTCATAAGAATGCAGCTAGTTGAGAGCTGGCTTCTAGGCATGCTTCCCTGTGAGAGCTGAGGACAGGGCAGAACCCTCCCGCATCCTGCCTGACTGTAGACGTACCTGCTAACCTCCTTATGTTAGTGGCTGGGATAGGTTGTGGGAAAAGCATGTGTAAGCATTGGGCCTGAACTCCCGTGTATCTGAGTTGAATACAGCGATTTCCAACATCCTTCTTCAATAGGAGTGTAGCTAGGTTCCAACTCCCATGTCCGAGTGGGTAGCAGACATCTGCCTCCCATGCATACACACTTCTGAGAGTTGAGCTTATGGCCTGTAACCCTACATCCTGCCTGCAGCTACCTTTCGCTTCCAAAAGGCCTAGGCTCGCTGCTTGACGCAAGTGTTGGGAGAGGTAACTGGAATCTCCCGGCACACAAGACGAGTGCCTCCAAGCTCAATCCAGCGATTTCCTAGTAATTCCTGGGGTAGACTGGTGCTACATACTAAGTTCCATACTGTGAGTAGGTAGCTGAACGCCTTGTCCAAAATCATCTTACTTCTGAGAGTTGAGCTCACCCTCAGTCCCTCACAGTTCCACACTGCCTGCAGAGTGAGTTTCGCACGTCTTCACCAGAGACGTTTGCCAGAGGCTTCTGAGACGCAAGTTAACAATGCAGACCTGGAGGGTATCTCCAGGTGCAGTAGAGTGGTAATCTGGGAACCTCCTGTCTCAGAATACTGCTACCTTCACCCTGCCATAAGAATGCAGCTAGTTGACAGCTGGCTTCAAGGCATGCTTCCCTGTGAGAGCTAAGGACAGGGCACAACCCTCCCGCATCCTGCTTGACTGTAGAAGGAGCTGCTAACGTCCTCATGTTAGTGGCAGGGAAAGGTTGTGAGAAAAGCATGTGGAATCGTTGTGCCTGAACCCACGTGTATCTGAGTTGAATACAGCGATTTCCAAAGTCCTTCTTCATCAGAGTGTAGCTAGGTTCCCACTCGCATGTCCGAGTGGGTAGCAGACATCTGCCTCCCATGCATACCCACTTCTGAGAGTTGAGCTTATGGCCTGTAACCCTACCTCCTGCCTGCAGCTACCTTTCGCTTCCAAAAGGCCTAGGCTCGCTGCTTCACCGAAGTGTTGGGAGAGGTAACTGGAATCTCCCGGCACACAAGACTAGTGCCTCCAAGCTCAATCCAGCGATTTCCCAGTAATTCCTGGGGTAGACTGGTGCTACATACTAAGTTCCATATGTGAGAAGGTAGCTGAACGCCTTGTCCAAAATCATCTTACTGCTGAGAGTTGAGCTCACCCTCAGTCCCTCACAGTTCCACACTGCCTGCAGAGTGAGTTTCCCACGTCTTCACCAGAGACTTTTGCCAGAGGCCTCTGAGACGCAAGTTAACAATGCAGACCTGGACGGTATCTCCAGGTGCAGTAGAGTGGTAATCTGGGAACCTCCTTACTCAGAATACTGCTACCTTCACACTGTCATAAGAATGCAGCTAGTTGAGAGCTGGCTTCTAGGCATGCTTCCCTGTGAGAGCTGAGGACAGGGCAGAACCCTCCCGCATCCTGCCTGACTGTAGACGTACCTGCTAACCTCCTTATGTTAGTGGCTGGGATAGGTTGTGGGAAAAGCATGTGTAAGCATTGGGCCTGAACTCCCGTGTATCTGAGTTGAATACAGCGATTTCCAACATCCTTCTTCAATAGGAGTGTAGCTAGGTTCCAACTCCCATGTCCGAGTGGGTAGCAGACATCTGCCTCCCATGCATACACACTTCTGAGAGTTGAGCTTATGGCCTGTAACCCTACATCCTGCCTGCCGCTACCTTTCGCTTCCAAAAGGCCTAGGCTCGCTGCTTGACGCAAGTGTTGGGAGAGGTAACTGGAATCTCCCGGCACACAAGACGAGTGCCTCCAAGCTCAATCAAGCGATTTCCTAGTAATTCCTGGGGTAGACTGGTGCTACATACTAAGTTCCATACTGTGAGTAGGTAGTTGAACGCCTTGTCCAAAATCATCTTACTTCTGAGAGTTGAGCTCACCCTCAGTCCCTCACAGTTCCACACTGCCTGCAGAGTGAGTTTCGCACGTCTTCACCAGAGACGTTTGCCAGAGGCTTCTGAGACGCAAGTTAACAATGCAGACCTGGAGGGTATCTCCAGGTGCAGTAGAGTGGTAATCTGGGAACCTCCTGTCTCAGAATACTGCTACCTTCACCCTGCCATAAGAATGCAGCTAGTTGACAGCTGGCTTCAAGGCATGCTTCCCTGTGAGAGCTAAGGACAGGGCACAACCCTCCCGCATCCTGCTTGACTGTAGAAGGAGCTGCTAACGTCCTCATGTTAGTGGCAGGGAAAGGTTGTGAGAAAAGCATGTGGAATCGTTGTGCCTGAACCCACGTGTATCTGAGTTGAATACAGCGATTTCCAAAGTCCTTCTTCATCAGAGTGTAGCTAGGTTCCCACTCGCATGTCCGAGTGGGTAGCAGACATCTGCCTCCCATGCATACCCACTTCTGAGAGTTGAGCTTATGGCCTGTAACCCTACCTCCTGCCTGCAGCTACCTTTCGCTTCCAAAAGGCCTAGGCTCGCTGCTTCACCGAAGTGTTGGGAGAGGTAACTGGAATCTGCCGGCACACAAGACTAGTGCCTCCAAGCTCAATCCAGCGATTTCCCAGTAATTCCTGGGGTAGACTGGTGCTACATACTAAGTTCCATATGTGAGAAGGTAGCTGAACGCCTTGTCCAAAATCATCTTACTGCTGAGAGTTGAGCTCACCCTCAGTCCCTCACAGTTCCACACTGCCTGCAGAGTGAGTTTCCCACGTCTTCACCAGAGACTTTTGCCAGAGGCCTCTGAGACGCAAGTTAACAATGCAGACCTGGACGGTATCTCCAGGTGCAGTAGAGTGGTAATCTGGGAACCTCCTTACTCAGAATACTGCTACCTTCACACTGTCATAAGAATGCAGCTAGTTGAGAGCTGGCTTCTAGGCATGCTTCCCTGTGAGAGCTGAGGACAGGGCAGAACCCTCCCGCATCCTGCCTGACTGTAGACGTACCTGCTAACCTCCTTATGTTAGTGGCTGGGATAGGTTGTGGGAAAAGCATGTGTAAGCATTGGGCCTGAACTCCCGTGTATCTGAGTTGAATACAGCGATTTCCAACATCCTTCTTCAATAGGAGTGTAGCTAGGTTCCAACTCCCATGTCCGAGTGGGTAGCAGACATCTGCCTCCCATGCATACCCACTTCTGAGAGTTGAGCTTATGGCCTGTAACCCTACCTCCTGCCTGCAGCTACCTTTCGCTTCCAAAAGGCCTAGGCTCGCTGCTTCACCGAAGTGTTGGGAGAGGTAACTGGAATCTCCCGGCACACAAGACGAGTGCCTCCAAGCTCAATCCAGCGATTTCCCAGTAATTCCTGGGGTAGACTGGTGCTACATACTAAGTTCCATATGTGAGAAGGTAGCTGAACGCCTTGTCCAAAATCATCTTACTTCTGAGAGTTGAGCTCACCCTCAGTCCCTCACAGTTCCACACTGCCTGCAGAGTGAGTTTCGCACGTCTTCACCAGAGACGTTTGCCAGAGGCTCTGAGACGCAAGTTAACAATGCAGACCTGGAGGGTATCTCCAGGTGCAGTAGAGTGGTAATCTGGGAACCTCCTGTCTCAGAATACTGCTACCTTCACCCTGCCATAAGAATGCAGCTAGTTGACAGCTGGCTTCAAGGCAATGCTTCCCTGTGAGAGCTCTAAGGACGGGCACAACCCTCCCCGCATCCTGCTTGACTGTAGAAGGAGCTGCTAACGTCCTCATGTTAGTGGCAGGGAAAGGTTGTGAGAAAGCATGTGGAATCGTTGTGCCTGAACCCACGTGTATCTGAGTTGAATACAGCGATTTCCAAAGTCCTTCTTCATCAGAGTGTAGCTAGGTTCCCACTCGCATGTCCGAGTGGGTAGCAGACATCTGCCTCCCATGCATACCCACTCTGAGAGTGAGCTTATGGCCTGTAACCCTACCTCCTGCCTGCAGCTACATTTCGCTTCCAAAAGGCCTAGGCTCGCTGCTTCACCGAAGTGTTGGGAGAGGTAACTGGAATCTCCCGGCACACAAGGACTAGTGCCTCCAAGCTCAATCCAGCGATTTCCCAGTAATTCCTGGGGTAGACTGGTGCTACATACTAAGTTCCATATGTGAGAAGGTAGCTGAACGCCTTGTCCAAATCATCTTACTGCTGAGAGTTGAGCTCACCCTCAGTCCCTCACAGTTCCACACTGCCTGCAGAGTGAGTTTCCCACGTCTTCACCAGAGACTTTTGCCAGAGGCCTCTGAGACGCAAGTTAACAATGCAGACCTGGACGGTATCTCCAGGTGCCGTAGAGTGGTAATCTGGGAACCTCCTTACTCAGAATACTGCTACCTTCACACTGTCATAAGAATGCAGCTAGTTGAGAGCTGGCTTCTAGGCATGCTTCCCTGTGAGAGCTGAGGACAGGGCAGAACCCTCCCGCATCCTGCCTGACTGTAGACGTACCTGCTAACCTCCTTATGTTAGTGGCTGGGATAGGTTGTGGGAAAAGCATGTGGTAAGCATTGGGCCTGAACTCCCGTGTATCTGAGTTGAATACAGCGATTTCCAACATCCTTCTTCAATAGGAGTGGTAGCTAGGTTCCAACTCCCATGTCCGAGTGGGTAGCAGACATCTGCCTCCCATGCATACACACTTCTGAGAGTTGAGCTTATGGCCTGTAACCCTACATCCTGCCTGCAGCTACCTTTCGCTTCCAAAAGGCCTAGGCTCGCTGCTTGACCGCAAGTGTTGGGAGAGGTAACTGGAATCTCCCGGCACACAAGACGAGTGCCTCCAAGCTCAATCAAGCGATTTCCTAGTAATTCCTGGGGTAGACTGGTGCTACATACTAAGTTCCATATGTGAGTAAGGTAGCTGAACGCCTTGTCCAAAATCATCTTACTTCTGAGAGTGGAGCTCACCCTCAGTCCCCTCACAGTTCCACACTGCCTGCAGAGTGAGTTTCGCACGTCTTCACCAGAGACTTTTGCCCAGAGGCTATGAGACGCAAGTTAACAATGCAGACCTGGAGGGTATCTCCAGGTGCAGTAGAGGTGGTAATCTGGGAACCTCCTGTCTCAGAATACTGCTACCTTCACCCTGCCATAAGAATGCAGCTAGTTGACAGCTGGCTTCAAGGCATGCTTCCCTGTGAGAGCTAAGGACAGGGCACAACCCTCCCGCATCCTGCTTGACTGTAGAAGGAGCTGCTAACGTCCTCATGTTAGTGGCAGGGAAAGGTTGTGAGAAAAGCATGTGGAATCGTTGTGCCTGAACCCACGTGTATCTGAGTTGAATACAGCGATTTCCAAAGTCCTTCTTCATCAGAGTGTAGCTAGGTCCCACTCGCATGTCCGAGTGGGTAGCAGACATCTGCCTCCCATGCATACCCACTTCTGAGAGTTGAGCTTATGGCCTGTAACCCTACCTCCTGCCTGCAGCTACCTTTCGCTTCCAAAAGGCCTAGGCTCGCTGCTTCACCGAAGTGTTGGGAGAGGTAACTGGAATCTCCGGCACACAAGACGAGTGCCCTCCAAGCTCAATCCAGCGATTTCCCAGTAATTCCTGGGGTAGACTGGTGCTACATACTAAGTTCCATATGTGAGTAGGTAGTTGAACGCCTTGTCCAAAAACATCTTACTTCTGAGAGTTGAGCTCACCCTCAGTCCCTCACAGTTCCACACTGCCTGCAGAGTGAGTTTCGCACGTCTTCACCAGAGACGTTTGCCAGAGGCTTCTGAGACGCAAGTTAACAATGCAGACCTGGAGGGTATCTCCAGGTGCAGTAGAGTGGTAATCTGGGAACCTCCTGTCTCAGAATACTGCTACCTTCACCCTGCCATAAGAATGCAGCTAGTTGACAGGTGGCTTCAAGGCATGCTTCCCTGTGAGAGCTAAGGACCAGGGCACAACCCTCCCGCATCCTGCTTGACTGTAGAAGGAGCTGCTAACGTCCTCATGTTAGTGGCAGGGAAAGGTTTGTGGAGAAAGCATGTGGAATCGTTGGCCTGAACCTCCACGTGTATCTGAGTTGAATACAGCGATTTCCAAAGTCCTTCTTCAATCAGAGTGTAGCTAGGTTCCCACTCGCATGTCCGAGTGGGTAGCAGACATCTGCCTCCCATGCATACCCACTTCTGAGAGTTGAGCTTATGGCCTGTAACCCTACCTCCTGCCTGCAGCTACCTTTCGCTTCCAAAAGGCCTAGGCTCGCTGCTTCACCGAAGTGTTGGGAGAGGTAACTGGAATCTCCCGGCACACAAGACTAGTGCCTCCAAGCTCAATCCAAGCGATTTCCCAGTAATTCCTGGGGTAGACTGGTGCTACATACTAAGTTCCATATGTGAGAAGGTAGCTGAACGCCTTGTCCAAAATCATCTTACTTCTGAGAGTTGAGCTCACCCTCAGTCCCTCACAGTTCCACACTGCCTGCAGAGTGAGTTCGCCACGTCTTCACCAGAGACGTTTGCCAGAGGCTTCTGAGACGCAAGTTAACAATGCAGACCTGGAGGGTATCTCCAGGTGCAGTAGAGTGGTAATCTGGGAACCTCCTTACTCAGAATACTGCTACCTTCACCCTGCCATAAGAATGCAGCTAGTTGACAGCTGGCTTCAAGGCATGCTTCCCTGTGAGAGCTAAGGACAGGGCACAACCCTCCCGTATCCTGCTTGACTGTAGAAGGAGCTGCTAACTCCTCATGTTAGTGGCAGGGAAAGGTTGTGAGAAAAGCATGTGGAATCGTTGTGCCTGAACCCAGTGTATCTGAGTTGAATACAGCGATTCCAAAGTCCTTCTTCATCAGAGTGTAGCTAGGTTCCCACTCGCGTGTCCGAGTGGGTAGCAGACATCTGCCTCCCATGTATACACACTTCTGAGAGTTGAGCTTATGGCCTGTAACCCTACCTCCTGCCTGCAGCTACCTTTCGCTTCCAAAAGGCCTAGGCTCGCTGCTTCACCGAAGTGTTGGGAGAGGTAACTGGAATCTAGCGGCACACAAGACTAGTGCCTCCAAGCTCAATCCAGCGATTTCCCAGTAATTCCTGGGGTAGACTGGTGCTACATACTAAGTTCCATATGTGAGAAGGTAGCTGAACGCCTTGTCCAAAATCATCTTACTGCTGAGAGTTGAGCTCACCCTCAGTCCCTCACAGTTCCACACTGCCTGCAGAGTGAGTTTCCCACGTCTTCACCAGAGACTTTTGCCAGAGGCTTCTGAGACGCAAGTTAACAATGCACACCTGGACGGTATCTCCAGGTGCAGGAGAGTGGTAATCTGGGAACCTCCTTACTCAGAATACTGCTACCTCACACTGTCATAAAGAATGCAGCTAGTTGAGAGCTGGCTTCTAGGCATGCTTCCCTGTGAGAGCTGAGGACAGGGCAGAACCCTCCCGCATCCTGCCTGAATGTAGACGTACCTGCTAACCTCCTTATGTTAGTGGCTGGGATAGGTTGTGGGAAAGCATGTGTAAGCCATTGGGCCTGAACCTCCCGTGTATCTGAGTTGAATACAGCGATTCCAACATCCTTCTTCAATAGGAGTGTAGCTAGGTTCCAACTCCATGTAGAGTGGGTAGCAGACATCTGCCTCCCATGCATACCACACTTCTGAGAGTTGAGCTATGGCCTGTAACCCTACATCCTGCCTGCAGCTACCTTTCGCTTCCAAAAGGCCTAGGCTCGCTGCTTGACGCAAGGTGTTGGGAGAGGTAACTGGAATCTCCCGGCACCACAAGACGAGTGCCTCCAAGCTCAATCCAGCGATTTCCCAGTAATTCCTGGGGTAGACTGGTGCTACATACTAAGTTCCATATGTGAGAAGGTAGCTGAACGCCTTGTCCAAAATCATCTTACTTCTGAGAGTTGAGCTCACCCTCAGTCCCTCACAGTTCCACACTGCCTGCAGAGTGAGTTTCGCACGTCTTCACCAGAGGACGTTTGCCAGAGGCTTCTGAGACGCAAGTTAACAATGCAGACCTGGAGGGTATCTCCAGGTGCAGTAGAGTGGTAATCTGGGAACCTCCTGTCTCAGAATACTGCTACCTTCAACCTGCCATAAGAATGCAGCTAGTTGACAGCTGGCTTCAAGGCATGCTTCCCTGTGAGAGCTAAGGACAGGGCACAACCCTCCCGCATCCTGCTTGACTGTAGAAGGAGCTGCTAACGTCCTCATGTTAGTGGCAGGGAAAGGTTGTGAGAAAAGCATGTGGAATCGTTGTGCCTGAACCCACGTGTATCTGAGTTGAATACAGCGATTTCCAAAGTCCTTCTTCATCAGAGTGTAGCTAGGTTCCCACTCGCATGTCCGAGTGGGTAGCAGACATCTGCCTCCCATGCATACCCACTTCTGAGAGTTGAGCTTATGGCCTGTTAAACCCTACCTCCTGCCTGCAGCTACCTTTCGCTTCCAAAAGGCCTAGGCTCGCTGCTTCACCGAAGTGTTGGGAGAGGTAACTGGAATCTCCCGGCACACAAGACGAGTGCCTCCAAGCTCAATCCAGCGATTTCCCAGTAATTCCTGGGGTAGACTGGTGCTACATACTAAGTTCCATATGTGAGAAGGTAGCTGAACGCCTTGTCCAAAATCATCTTACTGCTGAGAGTTGAGCTCACCCTCAGTCCCTCACAGTTCCACACTGCCTGCAGAGTGAGTTTCCCACGTCTTCACCAGAGACTTTTGCCAGAGGCCTCTGAGACGCAAGTAACAATGCAGACCTGGACGGTATCTCCAGGTGCCGTAGAGTGGTAATCTGGGAACCTCCTTACTCAGAATACTGCTACCTTCACACTGTCATAAGAATGCAGCTAGTTGAGAGCTGGCTTCTAGGCATGCTTCCCTGTGAGAGCTGAGGACAGGGCAGAACCCTCCCGCATCCTGCCTGACTGTAGACGTACCTGCTAACCTCCTTATGTTAGTGGCTGGGATAGGTTGTGGGAAAAGCATGTGTAAGCATTGGGCCCTGAAACTCCCGTGTATCTGAGTTGAATACAGCGATTTCCAACATCCTTCTTCAATAGGAGTGTAGCTAGGTTCCAACTCCCATGTCCGAGTGGGTAGCAGACATCTGCCTCCCATGCATACACACTTCTGAGAGTTGAGCTTATGGCCTGTAACCCTACATCCTGCCTGCCGCTACCTTTCGCTTCCAAAAGGCCTAGGCTCGCTGCTTGACGCAAGTGTTGGGAGAGGTAACTGGAATCTCCCGGCACACAAGACGAGTGCCTCCAAGCTCAATCAAGCGATTTCCTAGTAATTCCTGGGGTAGACTGGTGCTACATACTAAGTTCCATATGTGAGAAGGTAGCTGAACGCCTTGTCCAAAATCATCTTACTTCTGAGAGTTGAGCTCACCCTCAGTCCCTCACAGTTCCACACTGCCTGCAGAGTGAGTTTCGCACGTCTTCACCAGAGACGTTTGCCAGAGGCTATGAGACGCAAGTTAACAATGCAGACCTGGAGGGTATCTCCAGGTGCAGTAGAGTGGTAATCTGGGAACCTCCTGTCTCAGAATACTGCTACCTTCACCCTGCCATAAGAATGCAGCTAGTTGACAGCTGGCTTCAAGGCATGCTTCCCTGTGAGAGCTAAGGACAGGGCACAACCCTCCCGCATCCTGCTTGACTGTAGAAGGAGCTGCTAACGTCCTCATGTTAGTGGCAGGGAAAGGTTGTGAGAAAAGCATGTGGAATCGTTGTGCCTGAACCCACGTGTATCTGAGTTGAATACAGCGATTTCCAAAGTCCTTCTTCATCAGAGTGTAGCTAGGTTCCCACTCGCATGTCCGAGTGGGTAGCAGACATCTGCCTCCCATGCATACCCACTTCTGAGAGTTGAGCTTATGGCCTGTAACCCTACCTCCTGCCTGCAGCTACCTTTCGCTTCCAAAAGGCCTAGGCTCGCTGCTTCACCGAAGTGTTGGGAGAGGTAACTGGAATCTCCCGGCACACAAGACTAGTGCCTCCAAGCTCAATCCAGCGATTTCCCAGTAATTCCTGGGGTAGACTGGTGCTACATACTAAGTTCCATATGTGAGAAGGTAGCTGAACGCCTTGTCCAAAATCATCTTACTGCTGAGAGTTGAGCTCACCCTCAGTCCCTCACAGTTCCACACTGCCTGCAGAGTGAGTTTCCCACGTCTTCACCAGAGACTTTTGCCAGAGGCCTCTGAGACGCAAGTTAACAATGCAGACCTGGACGGTATCTCCAGGTGCAGTAGAGTGGTAATCTGGGAACCTCCTTACTCAGAATACTGCTACCTTCACACTGTCATAAGAATGCAGCTAGTTGAGAGCTGGCTTCTAGGCATGCTTCCCTGTGAGAGCTGAGGACAGGGCAGAACCCTCCCGCATCCTGCCTGACTGTAGACGTACCTGCTAACCTCCTTATGTTAGTGGCTGGGATAGGTTGTGGGAAAAGCATGTGTAAGCATTGGGCCTGAACTCCCGTGTATCTGAGTTGAATACAGCGATTTCCAACATCCTTCTTCAATAGGAGTGTAGCTAGGTTCCAACTCCCATGTCCGAGTGGGTAGCAGACATCTGCCTCCCATGCATACACACTTCTGAGAGTTGAGCTTATGGCCTGTAACCCTACATCCTGCCTGCCGCTACCTTTCGCTTCCAAAAGGCCTAGGCTCGCTGCTTGACGCAAGTGTTGGGAGAGGTAACTGGAATCTCCCGGCACACAAGACGAGTGCCTCCAAGCTCAATCAAGCGATTTCCTAGTAATTCCTGGGGTAGACTGGTGCTACATACTAAGTTCCATACGTGAGTAAGGTAGCTGAACGCCTTGTCCAAAATCATCTTACTTCTGAGAGTTGAGCTCACCCTCAGTCCCTCACAGTTCCACACTGCCTGCAGAGTGAGTTTCGCACGTCTTCACCAGAGACGTTTGCCAGAGGCTCTGAGACGCAAGTTAACAATGCAGACCTGGAGGGTATCTCCAGGTGCAGTAGAGTGGTAATCTGGGAACCTCCTGTCTCAGAATACTGCTACCTTCACCCTGCCATAAGAATGCAGCTAGTTGACAGCTGGCTTCAAGGCATGCTTCCCTGTGAGAGCTAAGGACAGGGCACAACCCTCCCGCATCCTGCTTGACTGTAGAAGGAGCTGCTAACGTCCTCATGTTAGTGGCAGGGAAAGGTTGTGAGAAAAGCATGTGGAATCGTTGTGCCTGAACCCACGTGTATCTGAGTTGAATACAGCGATTTCCAAAGTCCTTCTTCATCAGAGTGTAGCTAGGTTCCCACTCGCATGTCCGAGTGGGTAGCAGACATCTGCCTCCCATGCATACCCACTTCTGAGAGTTGAGCTTATGGCCTGTAACCCTACCTCCTGCCTGCAGCTACCTTTCGCTTCCAAAAGGCCTAGGCTCGCTGCTTCACCGAAGTGTTGGGAGAGGTAACTGGAATCTCCCGGCACACAAGACTAGTGCCTCCAAGCTCAATCCAGCGATTTCCCAGTAATTCCTGGGGTAGACTGGTGCTACATACTAAGTTCCATATGTGAGAAGGTAGCTGAACGCCTTGTCCAAAATCATCTTACTGCTGAGAGTTGAGCTCACCCTCAGTCCCTCACAGTTCCACACTGCCTGCAGAGTGAGTTTCCCACGTCTTCACCAGAGACTTTTGCCAGAGGCCTCTGAGACGCAAGTTAACAATGCAGACCTGGACGGTATCTCCAGGTGCAGTAGAGTGGTAATCTGGGAACCTCCTGTACTCAGAATACTGCTACCTTCACACTGTCATAAGAATGCAGCTAGTTGAGAGCTGGCTTCTAGGCATGCTTCCCTGTGAGAGCTGAGGACAGGGCAGAACCCTCCCGCATCCTGCCTGACTGTAGACGTACCTGCTAACCTCCTTATGTTAGTGGCTGGGATAGGTTGTGGGAAAAGCATGTGTAAGCATTGGGCCTGAACTCCCGTGTATCTGAGTTGAATACAGCGATTTCCAACATCCTTCTTCAATAGGAGTGTAGCTAGGTTCCAACTCCCATGTCCGAGTGGGTAGCAGACATCTGCCTCCCATGCATACACACTTCTGAGAGTTGAGCTTATGGCCTGTAACCCTACATCCTGCCTGCCGCTACCTTTCGCTTCCAAAAGGCCTAGGCTCGCTGCTTGACGCAAGTGTTGGGAGAGGTAACTGGAATCTCCCGGCACACAAGACGAGTGCCTCCAAGCTCAATCCAGCGATTTCCTAGTAATTCCTGGGGTAGACTGGTGCTACATACTAAGTTCCATATGTGAGAAGGTAGCTGAACGCCTTGTCCAAAATCATCTTACTTCTGAGAGTTGAGCTCACCCTCAGTCCCTCACAGTTCCACACTGCCTGCAGAGTGAGTTTCGCACGTCTTCACCAGAGACGTTTGCCAGAGGCTCTGAGACGCAAGTTAACAATGCAGACCTGGAGGGTATCTCCAGGTGCAGTAGAGTGGTAATCTGGGAACCTCCTGTCTCAGAATACTGCTACCTTCACCCTGCCATAAGAATGCAGCTAGTTGACAGCTGGCTTCAAGGCATGCTTCCCTGTGAGAGCTAAGGACAGGGCACAACCCTCCCGCATCCTGCTTGACTGTAGAAGGAGCTGCTAACGTCCTCATGTTAGTGGCAGGGAAAGGTTGTGAGAAAAGCATGTGGAATCGTTGTGCCTGAACCCACGTGTATCTGAGTTGAATACAGCGATTTCCAAAGTCCTTCTTCATCAGAGTGTAGCTAGGTTCCCACTCGCATGTCCGAGTGGGTAGCAGACATCTGCCTCCCATGCATACCCACTTCTGAGAGTTGAGCTTATGGCCTGTAACCCTACCTCCTGCCTGCAGCTACCTTTCGCTTCCAAAAGGCCTAGGCTCGCTGCTTCACCGAAGTGTTGGGAGAGGTAACTGGAATCTCCCGGCACACAAGACTAGTGCCTCCAAGCTCAATCCAGCGATTTCCCAGTAATTCCTGGGGTAGACTGGTGCTACATACTAAGTTCCATATGTGAGAAGGTAGCTGAACGCCTTGTCCAAAATCATCTTACTGCTGAGAGTTGAGCTCACCCTCAGTCCCTCACAGTTCCACACTGCCTGCAGAGTGAGTTTCCCACGTCTTCACCAGAGACTTTTGCCAGAGGCCTCTGAGACGCAAGTTAACAATGCAGACCTGGAGGGTATCTCCAGGTGCAGTAGAGTGGTAATCTGGGAACCTCCTTACTCAGAATACTGCTACCTTCACACTGTCATAAGAATGCAGCTAGTTGAGAGCTGGCTTCTAGGCATGCTTCCCTGTGAGAGCTGAGGACAGGGCAGAACCCTCCCGCATCCTGCCTGACTGTAGACGTACCTGCTAACCTCCTTATGTTAGTGGCTGGGATAGGTTGTGGGAAAAGCATGTGTAAGCATTGGGCCTGAACTCCCGTGTATCTGAGTTGAATACAGCGATTTCCAACATCCTTCTTCAATAGGAGTGTAGCTAGGTTCCAACTCCCATGTCCGAGTGGGTAGCAGACATCTGCCTCCCATGCATACACACTTCTGAGAGTTGAGCTTATGGCCTGTAACCCTACATCCTGCCTGCCGCTACCTTTCGCTTCCAAAAGGCCTAGGCTCGCTGCTTGACGCAAGTGTTGGGAGAGGTAACTGGAATCTCCCGGCACACAAGACGAGTGCCTCCAAGCTCAATCAAGCGATTTCCTAGTAATTCCTGGGGTAGACTGGTGCTACATACTAAGTTCCATATGTGAGAAGGTAGCTGAACGCCTTGTCCAAAATCATCTTACTTCTGAGAGTTGAGCTCACCCTCAGTCCCTCACAGTTCCACACTGCCTGCAGAGTGAGTTTCGCACGTCTTCACCAGAGACGTTTGCCAGAGGCTCTGAGACGCAAGTTAACAATGCAGACCTGGAGGGTATCTCCAGGTGCAGTAGAGTGGTAATCTGGGAACCTCCTGTCTCAGAATACTGCTACCTTCACCCTGCCATAAGAATGCAGCTAGTTGACAGCTGGCTTCAAGGCATGCTTCCCTGTGAGAGCTAAGGACAGGGCACAACCCTCCCGCATCCTGCTTGACTGTAGAAGGAGCTGCTAACGTCCTCATGTTAGTGGCAGGGAAAGGTTGTGAGAAAAGCATGTGGAATCGTTGTGCCTGAACCCACGTGTATCTGAGTTGAATACAGCGATTTCCAAAGTCCTTCTTCATCAGAGTGTAGCTAGGTTCCCACTCGCATGTCCGAGTGGGTAGCAGACATCTGCCTCCCATGCATACCCACTTCTGAGAGTTGAGCTTATGGCCTGTAACCCTACCTCCTGCCTGCAGCTACCTTTCGCTTCCAAAAGGCCTAGGCTCGCTGCTTCACCGAAGTGTTGGGAGAGGTAACTGGAATCTCCCGGCACACAAGACTAGTGCCTCCAAGCTCAATCCAGCGATTTCCCAGTAATTCCTGGGGTAGACTGGTGCTACATACTAAGTTCCATATGTGAGAAGGTAGCTGAACGCCTTGTCCAAAATCATCTTACTGCTGAGAGTTGAGCTCACCCTCAGTCCCTCACAGTTCCACACTGCCTGCAGAGTGAGTTTCCCACGTCTTCACCAGAGACTTTTGCCAGAGGCCTCTGAGACGCAAGTTAACAATGCAGACCTGGACGGTATCTCCAGGTGCAGTAGAGTGGTAATCTGGGAACCTCCTTACTCAGAATACTGCTACCTTCACACTGTCATAAGAATGCAGCTAGTTGAGAGCTGGCTTCTAGGCATGCTTCCCTGTGAGAGCTGAGGACAGGGCAGAACCCTCCCGCATCCTGCCTGACTGTAGACGTACCTGCTAACCTCCTTATGTTAGTGGCTGGGATAGGTTGTGGGAAAAGCATGTGTAAGCATTGGGCCTGAACTCCCGTGTATCTGAGTTGAATACAGCGATTTCCAACATCCTTCTTCAATAGGAGTGTAGCTAGGTTCCAACTCCCATGTCCGAGTGGGTAGCAGACATCTGCCTCCCATGCATACCCACTTCTGAGAGTTGAGCTTATGGCCTGTAACCCTACCTCCTGCCTGCAGCTACCTTTCGCTTCCAAAAGGCCTAGGCTCGCTGCTTCACCGAAGTGTTGGGAGAGGTAACTGGAATCTCCCGGCACACAAGACTAGTGCCTCCAAGCTCAATCCAGCGATTTCCCAGTAATTCCTGGGGTAGACTGGTGCTACATACTAAGTTCCATATGTGAGAAGGTAGCTGAACGCCTTGTCCAAAATCATCTTACTTCTGAGAGTTGAGCTCACCCTCAGTCCCTCACAGTTCCACACTGCCTGCAGAGTGAGTTTCGCACGTCTTCACCAGAGACGTTTGCCAGAGGCTATGAGACGCAAGTTAACAATGCAGACCTGGAGGGTATCTCCAGGTGCAGTAGAGTGGTAATCTGGGAACCTCCTGTCTCAGAATACTGCTACCTTCACCCTGCCATAAGAATGCAGCTAGTTGACAGCTGGCTTCAAGGCATGCTTCCCTGTGAGAGCTAAGGACAGGGCACAACCCTCCCGCATCCTGCTTGACTGTAGAAGGAGCTGCTAACGTCCTCATGTTAGTGGCAGGGAAAGGTTGTGAGAAAAGCATGTGGAATCGTTGTGCCTGAACCCACGTGTATCTGAGTTGAATACAGCGATTTCCAAAGTCCTTCTTCATCAGAGTGTAGCTAGGTTCCCACTCGCATGTCCGAGTGGGTAGCAGACATCTGCCTCCCATGCATACCCACTTCTGAGAGTTGAGCTTATGGCCTGTAACCCTACCTCCTGCCTGCAGCTACCTTTCGCTTCCAAAAGGCCTAGGCTCGCTGCTTCACCGAAGTGTTGGGAGAGGTAACTGGAATCTGCCCGGCACACAAGACTAGTGCCTCCAAGCTCAATCCAGCGATTTCCCAGTAATTCCTGGGGTAGACTGGTGCTACATACTAAGTTCCATATGTGAGAAGGTAGCTGAACGCCTTGTCCAAAATCATCTTACTGCTGAGAGTTGAGCTCACCCTCAGTCCCTCACAGTTCCACACTGCCTGCAGAGTGAGTTTCCCACGTCTTCACCAGAGACTTTTGCCAGAGGCCTCTGAGACGCAAGTTAACAATGCAGACCTGGACGGTATCTCCAGGTGCAGTAGAGTGGTAATCTGGGAACCTCCTTACTCAGAATACTGCTACCTTCACACTGTCATAAGAATGCAGCTAGTTGAGAGCTGGCTTCTAGGCATGCTTCCCTGTGAGAGCTGAGGACAGGGCAGAACCCTCCCGCATCCTGCCTGACTGTAGACGTACCTGCTAACCTCCTTATGTTAGTGGCTGGGATAGGTTGTGGGAAAAGCATGTGTAAGCATTGGGCCTGAACTCCCGTGTATCTGAGTTGAATACAGCGATTTCCAACATCCTTCTTCAATAGGAGTGTAGCTAGGTTCCAACTCCCATGTCCGAGTGGGTAGCAGACATCTGCCTCCCATGCATACACACTTCTGAGAGTTGAGCTTATGGCCTGTAACCCTACATCCTGCCTGCCGCTACCTTTCGCTTCCAAAAGGCCTAGGCTCGCTGCTTGACGCAAGTGTTGGGAGAGGTAACTGGAATCTCCCGGCACACAAGACGAGTGCCTCCAAGCTCAATCAAGCGATTTCCTAGTAATTCCTGGGGTAGACTGGTGCTACATACTAAGTTCCATACTGTGAGTAGGTAGCTTGAACGCCTTGTCCAAAATCATCTTACTTCTGAGAGTTGAGCTCACCCTCAGTCCCTCACAGTTCCACACTGCCTGCAGAGTGAGTTTCGCACGTCTTCACCAGAGACGTTTGCCAGAGGCTCTGAGACGCAAGTTAACAATGCAGACCTGGAGGGTATCTCCAGGTGCAGTAGAGTGGTAATCTGGGAACCTCCTGTCTCAGAATACTGCTACCTTCACCCTGCCATAAGAATGCAGCTAGTTGACAGCTGGCTTCAAGGCATGCTTCCCTGTGAGAGCTAAGGACAGGGCACAACCCTCCCGCATCCTGCTTGACTGTAGAAGGAGCTGCTAACGTCCTCATGTTAGTGGCAGGGAAAGGTTGTGAGAAAAGCATGTGGAATCGTTGTGCCTGAACCCACGTGTATCTGAGTTGAATACAGCGATTTCCAAAGTCCTTCTTCATCAGAGTGTAGCTAGGTTCCCACTCGCATGTCCGAGTGGGTAGCAGACATCTGCCTCCCATGCATACCCACTTCTGAGAGTTGAGCTTATGGCCTGTAACCCTACCTCCTGCCTGCAGCTACCTTTCGCTTCCAAAAGGCCTAGGCTCGCTGCTTCACCGAAGTGTTGGGAGAGGTAACTGGAATCTGCCGGCACACAAGACTAGTGCCTCCAAGCTCAATCCAGCGATTTCCCAGTAATTCCTGGGGTAGACTGGTGCTACATACTAAGTTCCATATGTGAGAAGGTAGCTGAACGCCTTGTCCAAAATCATCTTACTGCTGAGAGTTGAGCTCACCCTCAGTCCCTCACAGTTCCACACTGCCTGCAGAGTGAGTTTCCCACGTCTTCACCAGAGACTTTTGCCAGAGGCCTCTGAGACGCAAGTTAACAATGCAGACCTGGACGGTATCTCCAGGTGCAGTAGAGTGGTAATCTGGGAACCTCCTTACTCAGAATACTGCTACCTTCACACTGTCATAAGAATGCAGCTAGTTGAGAGCTGGCTTCTAGGCATGCTTCCCTGTGAGAGCTGAGGACAGGGCAGAACCCTCCCGCATCCTGCCTGACTGTAGACGTACCTGCTAACCTCCTTATGTTAGTGGCTGGGATAGGTTGTGGGAAAAGCATGTGTAAGCATTGGGCCTGAACTCCCGTGTATCTGAGTTGAATACAGCGATTTCCAACATCCTTCTTCAATAGGAGTGTAGCTAGGTTCCAACTCCCATGTCCGAGTGGGTAGCAGACATCTGCCTCCCATGCATACACACTTCTGAGAGTTGAGCTCATGGCCTGTAACCCTACATCCTGCCTGCCGCTACCTTTCGCTTCCAAAAGGCCTAGGCTCGCTGCTTGACGCAAGTGTTGGGAGAGGTAACTGGAATCTCCCGGCACACAAGACGAGTGCCTCCAAGCTCAATCCAGCGATTTCCTAGTAATTCCTGGGGTAGACTGGTGCTACATACTAAGTTCCATATGTGAGTAGGTAGCTGAACGCCTTGTCCAAAATCATCTTACTTCTGAGAGTTGAGCTCACCCTCAGTCCCTCACAGTTCCACACTGCCTGCAGAGTGAGTTTCGCACGTCTTCACCAGAGACGTTTGCCAGAGGCTTCTGAGACGCAAGTTAACAATGCAGACCTGGAGGGTATCTCCAGGTGCAGTAGAGTGGTAATCTGGGAACCTCCTGTCTCAGAATACTGCTACCTTCACCCTGCCATAAGAATGCAGCTAGTTGACAGCTGGCTTCAAGGCATGCTTCCCTGTGAGAGCTAAGGACAGGGCACAACCCTCCCGCATCCTGCTTGACTGTAGAAGGAGCTGCTAACGTCCTCATGTTAGTGGCAGGGAAAGGTTGTGAGAAAAGCATGTGGAATCGTTGTGCCTGAACCCACGTGTATCTGAGTTGAATACAGCGATTTCCAAAGTCCTTCTTCATCAGAGTGTAGCTAGGTTCCCACTCGCATGTCCGAGTGGGTAGCAGACATCTGCCTCCCATGCATACCCACTTCTGAGAGTTGAGCTTATGGCCTGTAACCCTACCTCCTGCCTGCAGCTACCTTTCGCTTCCAAAAGGCCTAGGCTCGCTGCTTCACCGAAGTGTTGGGAGAGGTAACTGGAATCTGCCGGCACACAAGACTAGTGCCTCCAAGCTCAATCCAGCGATTTCCCAGTAATTCCTGGGGTAGACTGGTGCTACATACTAAGTTCCATATGTGAGAAGGTAGCTGAACGCCTTGTCCAAAATCATCTTACTGCTGAGAGTTGAGCTCACCCTCAGTCCCTCACAGTTCCACACTGCCTGCAGAGTGAGTTTCCCACGTCTTCACCAGAGACTTTTGCCAGAGGCCTCTGAGACGCAAGTTAACAATGCAGACCTGGACGGTATCTCCAGGTGCAGTAGAGTGGTAATCTGGGAACCTCCTTACTCAGAATACTGCTACCTTCACACTGTCATAAGAATGCAGCTAGTTGAGAGCTGGCTTCTAGGCATGCTTCCCTGTGAGAGCTGAGGACAGGGCAGAACCCTCCCGCATCCTGCCTGACTGTAGACGTACCTGCTAACCTCCTTATGTTAGTGGCTGGGATAGGTTGTGGGAAAAGCATGTGTAAGCATTGGGCCTGAACTCCCGTGTATCTGAGTTGAATACAGCGATTTCCAACATCCTTCTTCAATAGGAGTGTAGCTAGGTTCCAACTCCCATGTCCGAGTGGGTAGCAGACATCTGCCTCCCATGCATACACACTTCTGAGAGTTGAGCTTATGGCCTGTAACCCTACCTCCTGCCTGCAGCTACCTTTCGCTTCCAAAAGGCCTAGGCTCGCTGCTTCACGCAAGTGTTGGGAGAGGTAACTGGAATCTCCCGGCACACAAGACGAGTGCCTCCAAGCTCAATCCAGCGATTTCCTAGTAATTCCTGGGGTAGACTGGTGCTACATACTAAGTTCCATATGTGAGTAGGTAGCTGAACGCCTTGTCCAAAATCATCTTACTTCTGAGAGTTGAGCTCACCCTCAGTCCCTCACAGTTCCACACTGCCTGCAGAGTGAGTTTCGCACGTCTTCACCAGAGACGTTTGCCAGAGGCTCTGAGACGCAAGTTAACAATGCAGACCTGGAGGGTATCTCCAGGTGCAGTAGAGTGGTAATCTGGGAACCTCCTGTCTCAGAATACTGCTACCTTCACCCTGCCATAAGAATGCAGCTAGTTGACAGCTGGCTTCAAGGCATGCTTCCCTGTGAGAGCTAAGGACAGGGCACAACCCTCCCGCATCCTGCTTGACTGTAGAAGGAGCTGCTAACGTCCTCATGTTAGTGGCAGGGAAAGGTTGTGAGAAAAGCATGTGGAATCGTTGTGCCTGAACCCACGTGTATCTGAGTTGAATACAGCGATTTCCAAAGTCCTTCTTCATCAGAGTGTAGCTAGGTTCCCACTCGCATGTCCGAGTGGGTAGCAGACATCTGCCTCCCATGCATACCCACTTCTGAGAGTTGAGCTTATGGCCTGTAACCCTACCTCCTGCCTGCAGCTACCTTTCGCTTCCAAAAGGCCTAGGCTCGCTGCTTCACCGAAGTGTTGGGAGAGGTAACTGGAATCTGCCGGCACACAAGACTAGTGCCTCCAAGCTCAATCCAGCGATTTCCCAGTAATTCCTGGGGTAGACTGGTGCTACATACTAAGTTCCATATGTGAGAAGGTAGCTGAACGCCTTGTCCAAAATCATCTTACTGCTGAGAGTTGAGCTCACCCTCAGTCCCTCACAGTTCCACACTGCCTGCAGAGTGAGTTTCCCACGTCTTCACCAGAGACTTTTGCCAGAGGCCTCTGAGACGCAAGTTAACAATGCAGACCTGGACGGTATCTCCAGGTGCAGTAGAGTGGTAATCTGGGAACCTCCTTACTCAGAATACTGCTACCTTCACACTGTCATAAGAATGCAGCTAGTTGAGAGCTGGCTTCTAGGCATGCTTCCCTGTGAGAGCTGAGGACAGGGCAGAACCCTCCCGCATCCTGCCTGACTGTAGACGTACCTGCTAACCTCCTTATGTTAGTGGCTGGGATAGGTTGTGGGAAAAGCATGTGTAAGCATTGGGCCTGAACTCCCGTGTATCTGAGTTGAATACAGCGATTTCCAACATCCTTCTTCAATAGGAGTGTAGCTAGGTTCCAACTCCATGTCCGAGTGGGTAGCAGACATCTGCCTCATCATACACACTTCTAGAGAGTTGAGCTTATGGCCTGTAACCCTACATCCTGCCTGAAGCTACCTCGCTTCCAAAAAGGCCTAGGCTCGTGCTTGACGCAAGTGTGGGAGAGTATTTGGAATCTCCGGCAACAAGACGAGTGGCCTCAAGCTTAATCAGGCGCTTTACCGAGTAATCTGTGTCGAATGGTGCTACATACTAAGTTCCATAAGTGAGTAAGGTGTGAACGAATGTCCAAAAACATCTTAATGCTGAGAGTGAGGCTCACCCGCAGTCCCTCACAGTCCACCAAGCCTGCAGGTGAGTGTTCGACACGTCTCACCAGAGACGTTGCCAGAGCTTCTGAGTTTCGCAATATGTTACAATGAAAGAATGGTGGGATATCAGCAGCATGGAGTGGTAATCGGGGAACCTACTGTATAAGAATAATGCTACCTTCACCCTG
>NW_023331410.1:0-40357 GCF_011100685.1 Canis lupus familiaris
TTTTTCATTTTAGGTATTGAGAGCAATTTAATTTTTTATGCATAACTTTCTAGGTAGATAGAGCAGGTGTCCTCACTCAGCAAGTCCGTTTGCCTTGCAGTAGAACTCTGAGGGCCTGACCCCTCACCTAGGGCTCCAAAAAAATCCTGCTTTCCTGCGCCGCCGGGGGCGCGAGCGGACCGGCCGTGGCCTCCGCGGCTGCGGCGTAGGAGCGCGCACCCCAGCCGGCCGGGCCGCAGCTGCCCCAGCTCCGGGGCGGGGCCGTGGCCGTGGCCGTGGCCGCTGGGGTGAGCGCTCGGGCCGCCGCGCCCGGGCCGCAGGCGGAGTCGCGTCGTGCCCGCCCCGCCCGCCGGGACCCGCGCCGAGCCCCGCGCCCGCTGGCGCGCCCTGCACCGCCTGCGGCAGCCCGTCCTCCTCCCCCAGTGGCCCGCGGCGGGCCGGGAGCGAGCGGCCGGGCGAGGCATGGCGGGCCGCCGGGCGCCGGGGGAGAAGCGCTGGCAGCTGGTGCGCTGGTGAGTGGGCACCGGGGGGCGCGGGGCCTGGTGCGGCGCTCACCCCGCGCGCCCTGCCCCCGAGGTCCGGCCGGGCGCGGGAAGGAGCGCGGCGCCGGCCCGAAGTTTCTTCTCGAGCTGAGGTTGCGGGGCGGGGTGTACGCGGAGCCGCGGGGCTGCCGGGTCCTAGCCGTCCCCGCGCGGGGTCTTGGCGGTTCTCCGGAGAGGTGGGCACTGGGACTGGGACCCTGTCCCTGACGTCAAGGTTTGGAGGGACTCCAGGCCCTTCTTTCACAGGCTGTTGGCAGGGTTTCCCCCCTGCCCTCCCCCCACCCCCAGCTCAGCTGTCTGGTTTGTGCTCTGGGGGTCCCCCGCCTACCTCCTTTCCTTTGGTCAGGCCACGGAATTGGGCCCCAGGGCGCACAACCCGCAGCCTTCAGCGACCCTGTCCAAGGGGGATGCCCCGTCTCTCTACACAGGGACTTCTGGGGGTGGGCGCTTTGGGGTTGTGGGCTTAGAGATAGGGGCCTCGGAGGTGAGGGACGAGGTCCCTGTGTTGGTGGGTGGTTGCCCCCACCCCCACCGCGGCCCTACCTAGGCCTCGGGTATCAGGTTACCTGACTGCAGGCTGAGCGGGTTTCAGACGCAGCAGGGAGTCACCTGGCTTGGGCCTTTGTCTCCAGTGTCCGAACGAATGTTGAGGGCTGCTTCGGCCAGACGCCTGACCTCTGCTTGGCAGGATTTAGACTGCAAGGTAGCCTGCTTTGGGCGGACTCCAAGAATCAAAGGAGATGTCTGGCTGGGACCACTCCCTGTCCCACATCATCCAACCCACATTGGACCAAGGGGCATCTCTGTGGTAACATTCTGGACTCATCTCCCTAGGTATATTCTGTAGCTGGAAAATGAATACAAATAATATCAATCAGGGGCCCCTGGTGGCTTCGGTAGGTTAGGGCGCCTGCCTTTGGCTCAGGTCATGAGTCTAGGGTCCAGGAATCAAGCCCCATATCAGGCATCACAACTCCTCTGGGAAGTCATCTCCTCTCTCTCCCCTCTGCCTGCAGCTTTCCCTGTTTGTGCCTATGCTCCTCTACTCCCTGTCAAATAAATAAATAAAAATCTTAAAAAAAAAAAGAGAATAATATCATCAATAATAACAAGCTTGGCTTCCTGCACGCTTCTTACTGGCTCTGGGGTCCAGGTATTGCACTACTCTTCATAGTGATCCTCAGGGGAAGGTTTTAGCGCCGCCATTTTAAGAGATGAGGAATCGAAGCTTACAGAAGGAAGGTCTCTCATGAATAAATAAAATCTAAAAATAAATAAATAAAGGCAGAGAGCTGGATTCCTGCTCTGAATCTCTCTCTGCCCTGGTACTGCCCTGGCTGGATTGGATCTTGGGCTGAAGTGGATGATGCATGAACTATTGTTTAGTGCCCTAGTTAGGTGTTTGGGTTACCTTTCACCCCCCGGATAAAAGTCCATTACCGTGAGAAAGGTCCTGAAGATGTGGCTTAAGTGGTTAGGCAGCTTGGCAGGGAGCTTGAGGGCAAGATACCCTCCGATTCTCATGGTGTGCTCCCAACATGTCAAGCCTTGGCCCCTGGTTCCAGAATTTCACATTGAGTCAGTTTGCTCCACTCAAACTGGCTCAAGAGAAAAGGATTTATTGGCTACAGAACTGAGAACTCCAGGGACTTTTCTTTGTTTTTTTTAGATTTTATTTATTTGTTTGTTTGTTTATTATTTATTCATAGAGAGACACAGAGAGAGGTAGAGACACAGGCAGAGGGAGAAGCAGGCTTCATGCAGGGAGCCTGATGTGAGACTTGATCCCCGGACCCAGGATCACGCCCTGGACAGAAGTCGAGACCCTAAACCACTGAGCCACCCAGGGGATCCTCTCCAGTGACTTTTCATGTTTCAGGGCACAACTGCTCTCAGGTGCTCAAATGTCACCAAATAATGCTCTATGCTCTTGTCCCTCTGCTTTCCTCTGTTTTGCTTTTATTTCCTCGTGGAGGCAAGTTGGCTATCAGCAGCTGTAGGCAGTTCTCCAGGTTAGTGACCTTCATGGGGAGAGCTTTCCTAGTTCAGTAGTCCCAGGATGTCATCCCATTGGCCTTGCTTGGGTCACATGACATTCCTTGAGCTAATCACTGTGGGCAGGGGGATGGACTCCTCAGTTTGGCCAGGTTGGGTCATGTGCGGGCTTAGGGAGCTGAGGCCTGTGGTCAGTTCTACCCCAACTACAAGATTTTGAATGGTAAGTTATTGGGTAACAAAAACACATGGAAACTCACAATAAAGTTAAAAGGCAAACTAGAAACTGGATAACAATATAGACACAAATTAGGCTCACTGCCAATTTGCTAAATGTAAGAAGTGCTCTCTTTTTTTTTTTTTTTAAAGATTTTTATTTATTTATTCATGAGAAACACAGAGAGAGGCAGAGACACAGGCAGAAGGAGAAGAAGGCTCCATGCAGGGGAGCCCAACATGGGACTCAATCCCAGGACCTCAGGATCATTCCCTGGGCCGAAGGCAGACGCTCAACTGCTGAACCACCCAGGCATCCCAAGAAGTGCTCTTATAAATAAGTTTAAAGGGTGCCTGGATGGCTTGGTCAGTTAAGCAGCTGACTCTTGATTTTAGCTAAGGTCATGATCTCAGGGTCATGAGATCAAGTGCCTTGTGGAGCCCTGGGTGGAGTCCTGGGTCAGGCTCCACAATCAGTGGGGAGTTTGCTTCTCTCTCTGCCCCTCCCTCTACTCATGCTTGTTGTACTCTCTAAAATAAATAAATAAATCTTTAAATAACAGATAATAAATTTAAAGAGGAAAACAGAAAAAGAACAAAACCACCACTGACTGGGTGGCATAAACACAAACATCTATTTTTTTTCACGGTTCTGGAGGCTGGAAGTCCAAGATCAGGGTGCCAGCATGGTCAGGTTCTGATGAGAGCCCTCCTCCTGGCTTATAGATGGCTGCCTTCTCACTGTGTCTTCAACATAGTGAGAAAGCACATAAGCTCTTTTGGTATCTCTTCTTCCTTTTTTTTTTTTTTAAAGATTTTATTTATTATAAATATTTATTTATTCATGAGATACACACAGAAAGAGGCAGAAAACACAGGAAGAGGGAGAAGGCAGGCTCCCTGCAGGGAGCCCAGATATGGGACTCGATTCCAGGACCCCGGGATCACGACCTGAGCTGAAGGCAGATGCTCAACCGGTGAGCCACCCAGGTGTCCCTTATTTATTTATTCATGAAAGATACAGAGAGAGGCAGAGACATAGGCAGAAGTAGGCTCCCTCTCAGGAGCCTGATGTGGGACTCGATCTCAGGACCTCCAGGGATCATGTCCTGAGCCAAAGCAGACGTTCAACCTCTGAGCCATCCAGGGGCCCCCTGGTGTCTCTTCTTCTTTAATAAGGACTTGAATTCTATTGGATCAGGGCCTTATATAACCTTAGTTCCACAAAGGCCACAATATAGTTGTATTGGGGGGGTAGTAGCCTCAATACATGAATTTGAGGTGGGGGTGAGGGGATGGGGATGAAGATACAAACAGTCCATAAATACTTACCCAGAAAAACTTGGGAGTCTAAGTGGTAAGTGAGTTAGGCTCAATACCTGGAAGTTGTTGGATGCTGCTTAGGGTCTCATTGGGGGAACACTGTCTGAACATGAACCAAGGGAGCCAACTTTGGAGCCCAAGAGTGGGACACCACAAGCAGAAAACAGCAGATGCAGAAAGAACAAGGAGTCGTCGACCCCCCCCCCCCCCCCCGCCCCCCGCCCCATGGCGATTTACCTGTCCACTGGGCTATGCAGGACTGGCATTCAACATTGCCACCTTGTGGTATAGAAGCAGGAGCAACAGAGGGTTGCTGACTATAGTTCTCTCTAGATCTGCTATTTCAGAAGAACTGAGGCTCTGGGTTTTTGGAGCATTCTAAAATCAAGATTTTTAAAAAATCTATTATTCATGAGAGACACACACAGAGACACAGGCAGAGGGAGAAGCAGCCTCCATGCAGGGAGCCTGATGTGGGACTCGATCCTGGGACTCTAGGATCATGCCCTGGGCTGAAGGCAGGTGCTGAGCCACCCAGGGATCCCCAAAAGCAAGATATTAAACTTTATAATAACAGAGGTTGAGGCAGAAGGAGGATTCAAGCGACTAATTAAGTGGGAAAAAAAGGGATCCCTGGGTGGCGCAGTGGTTTGGCGCCTGCCTTGGCCCAGGGCGCGATCCTGGAGACCCAGGATCGAATCCCACGTTGAGCTCCTGGTGCATGGAGCCTGCTTCTCCCTCTGCCTATGTCTCTGCCATTCTCTCTCTCTCTCTCTCTCTCTCTCTCTCTGTGTGACTATCATAAATAAAAAAATTTTTTAAAAAAATTTAATTGGGAAAAAAAGAGGTCTGACTGAATTCATACCCTAAGCTATTGGTATGGTTTGTAACAGTTCTGCAGAAAATGAATGCTCCTGTTGAGCTGTTAAACTCCTTGGTAACAAAAGTTTTTCAGCTGTTCAGATTGGCTACCCTTTTAATGTGCTCACCTACATAAGAGCATAGACACACCTAAATAGCCACATAATATGGGGTGAGACTTTACTGGTTCTCTCATAAAATAAAATGCTTCAAGCACATTTTAAAAGTGAAAACCCAAGGAAGAACCACTGTGTAAGGCTTAATTGTAGTTATTTGCCATGTTCAGATTTGTGGGAGAATTAGGATCTTTTGAGAATTAGGATATTTAAAAAAACCATAGTGTTTTGAAGTGTATGCTTTGAAAGGAAGTAGTGGCTTAAAGCAACAATGAGATATTGCCCCCTACCTGTTAGAATGGCCAAATTCTGGAACACCGGCAGTACCAAATGCTGGCGAGGATGAGGAGCAACAGGGAATCTCAAAAGCTGCTGGTGGGAATGCAAAATGGGATGGCTACTTTGGAAGATAGTTTGGTGGTTTCTTATAAAACTAAACATATCATCGAGCAATCACCTTGGTATTTACCTTAAGGCGCTGAAAACTCACGTCCAAACAAGTACCTGCACGTGGATGTTTATATCACCTTTATTCATAACTGCTAAAACCTGGACTCAACTAAGATGTTCTTTAGTAGGTGAATGGGTAAATAAACCGGCACAACCAGACAATGGAATATCATTCGGTACTAAAAAGAAATCAGCCATCGAGGGGATCCCTGGGTGGCTCAGCAGTTTAGCGCCTGACATTGGCTCAGGGCGTGATCCTGGAGTCCTGGGATCGAGTCCCGCATCGGGCTCCCTGCATGGAGCCTGCTTCTCCCTCTGCCTGTGTCTCTGCCTCTCTCTCTCTCTGTGTCTCTCATGAATAAATAAATAAAATCTTAAAAAAAATCAGCCATGGAGCCATGAAAAGACATGGAGGAACCTTAAATATCCATGAGTAGGTGAAAGAGGCTGTGTACTCTATGGTTCCAACCAAATGACATTCTGGAAAAGGCAAACCTGAGGATGCAGTACAAAGATGGGTGGTTGTTGGGGCTTTGTGTTTGTGCATGGGGGTGGGGGGAGGTGAGTAGACAGAGCCAGAGGGTTTTTAGAGCAGTGAACATATGCTCCATGTTATTATAAATGGATATATGTAAAAAAGAATCCTAATATCCACTCACTTTTCAAAATTGCCCTCTTCCATTGGACTCTCCTCCAAATTCTCCATAAAGTACCCAAAACTAAATTAGAATTTGATTGGGTTCATCAGCACAGGTTAAACATTTCCGGTTTTCAGCATTCCTATCACTTTGGAGAGCCTGTGCTGGGCCCTGCCCAGGTTCTGATGGTGGAGCCTAAGAATTTGCAAGGAGCTAAGGAGGCTCAAGGTGAAGGCTGTGTAAGTCGTTGAGAAGCAGAGCAGTGTGCTCTGGCAATGTTCTTTTTATTGGCTGCAGGGTATGCCACTATAAATCAGACCATGATTTCTCTACCCAGCCTCTGTTGATGACCTTTTAGGATATTTTGAATATTTTGATATTAAGCCCATTGCTGTGATGAACATCTTTAAACCTATTCCATGCAAACATGTGCAAAGGTAATGGTGCACGTTGTGAAAGATATTGCAAACCCGACCTCCAAAGAAATTGTACCATTTTATATTATCCCCAGTGATGTGTGAGATGCCACTTTCTCCACAACTCTGCTCACCCTGGGAATTAACAAACTTTTTTTTTTCTTTTTTTTTTGGAATCAACAAATTTTTAAAACTTGGCCAGTCTCACCAGTGAAAAAATATTCTCTCATTGTTCTTGTAATTTTCATTTCTTTAAGAAAAGTTGCATTTTTTCATGTTTTATTGGCCTTTTGTGTTTCTACTTTTGTAAAGTAAAAGCTCTTTATCATAGAGATTATCTGTAAAAGCTCTTTATCATGGAGATTAGTCTTTCTTTAGTTTTTGGTAAGTTTTTAATTTAATTTAATTTTTAAAAAGATTTTATTTTTATTTTTATTTATTTTTATTTTTTTATTTTTTACTTTTTTAAAGATTTCATTTATTTATTCATGAGAGACACACACAGAGGCAGAGACATAGGCCGAGGGAAAAGCAGGCCCTCCACAAGGAGCCCAATGCAGGACTTGATCCCAGACCCTGGGATCACACTCTGAGCTTCAAGGCAGATGCCTATCCGCTAAGCCACCCAGATGTCCTGAGTTTTATATTTTAGGACAGTTTTAGATTTACATAAAAATTGAGATGATAATACAGAGAATTCCCATATACCCTATACTCAGTTTCCTCTATGAACATCTCTTTTAAAATTTTTTATTTATTTATTCATGAGAGACCCAGAGAGAGAGGCAGACATAGGAAGAGGGAGAAGCAGGCTCTCTGAGGGGAGTCTGATGCAGGACTCAATCCCGAGATTGGCATCACTTCCTGAGCAGACGCTCAACCGCTGAGCCACGCAGGCGTCCCTCCTTGCTTAGGTTTTAATGGTTGATAGTGGCTTACAGCGTGAGCCTCTGCAGTGTTTATTCTTCCCCAGGGTAGAGTTCAATACAATATCAGATACATGGCAGGTTAATGGGGGGGTATACATGGGTATGGGTGGCATTCATTCAATGTGGTCCAAGATAGCAAATATGCCAAATAAATTGGATTCATTAATAGAGATAATCTGTGTCAGAGCATTATGTGAAGGAAGTTTCCCAAGGATGTGATGAATTGATCACTGTTGTTGTGACTTTGGCAGGCTGGGCTTTGGCAAGAGGGCTGCATGAGGATGTTGCAGGGGTTTCAGAGGTGATCAGACACAGTCTTTACACTTAGCAGGAGACAGGCACATAAATAACTCATGTACAGGCAATGCTGTGATCAAGGTTAAGCAAAGCCTCCCTGGAGCCCCGGATCTTCCATTCTGGTTAGAGGATTGGGGACAGATTCTTAGAGGCAGTGTGGTTTGAGGAGTTGAGGAGAGGTGGGCAGATTTGGGGCAGAGATGGAAGGAGGGCAGTTTAGGTCAGAGCACAGCCTGAGCAAAGGCTCCGAGGTAAGAACAGGCAGGGCATGCTTAGAGAAGGACAAACAGATGAGACACACAGGGGCCCATACGTGTTGATGTGGAGGGGTGGCATGAGAGACTGTGAAAGACTGGAAGAGAACAGAGTGGCAGAGATTGGACTCTCAGGTGTGCAGTTGGGAGGATACTTGATATGCAGTGGGAAGACACTGACATTTTGGGGCAGGGGAGGAGCTAATAAGGTCTGGGTTGGGAAGTGGGGGCTGGTACAGGGGAGGGAGAGGGTGTGTGTGTGTGTGTGTGTGTGTGTGGAGGCGGCTGGTTAGGAGGACACTCGATGCCAGGAGCTGACAGCCTCTGCTGCTTCCTGCATGTGTGACCTCAGACAAGTTCCCTTCCCTCCCTTGGGCTCTTTTTCCTCATCTCTAAAATGGGATTGACCCATTCTAAGGGGTCTGATGGGAGGTTTAGAGGTGTGGGTTTGTCTGTCTTAGGTAAAGAACGGAAGGCCTGTGACTTGGTGAAGGCCCATGGGGATGGTGAGGAGGGAAGGAGCTAAAGATGACCACGTGGCAAGGGCTTCCCTCACATTTTGTAATCCTTGCACCAACCCTTCCAAGTGGGTGTTATGGTTACTCCCGTTTTATGAGGAGTAAGGAGATAAGGATTCTGGGGTTCACAGTGGAAAACTCAATCACCTACAGTTGGTAAGTGGAATCCAGGCCATGATGCCTGCAGAGTGGAAGACAGTCCCTCCACCTGCCTCACTGGAGTGCAGGGAGGGCCAAGGAGGTGGAGGTGGTGCTCGTAGCCCAGGTGGTTTGCATTCCACACAGGCACCACGGGGGTGTGGCAGGCACTTAGGTGGGGATGGTTCCTGAGTGGGGGCCTGTGTGTGCTTGGTGGGGTCCACACGGCCCTATTGTGGTCTAGCAGCCAGGAAGGGAGGGGACATACTATCAGGTTTGGGTTCTGCCAGCATCTTTGGGTAAGCCCTGTGTCAGCTCTGGGCCTCGTGTCCTCATCTGTAAAATAAAGATGTTGGAGCAGATGAGTGACCTGTTGAGGTCTTCCTGGTCCTAATGACCTAAGACTTCATGATCAACAGAGTTCTCAAAAAAAAAAAAAAGATATTTACTTTTTGAAAACATAGTATACTCCTATGGTTCAGATTCATAAAGCACTAAAGCAGTTTCCAGTGCTCCCCTCAGTTCCCCTTCTTGGAGGTGACCGTGTTACCAGTTTCTCCCACAGAGATGGCAACATTGTCATTCAGTACTGAGTCCCAAGAAGTCCAAGGATGGGGAAAGACATAGAAACTTGTTATCAGACTAGGATGGAAGTAATCAGGGTGGGCTTCCTGGAGGAAGTTTTTACAGGAGGGGAATCATCTTGGGACAGGAAACATATTACAGAGGAGGGTCATGTCCCAAACTGAAGTTACCATCTTCCCTCCCAAACCCATCTGGTGTGAATGGCACTGTGGTCAGCTGCGCAAACTAGAAACTGGGGAACAACTTAGCTGCCTGGCTCCCCTTCACCATGTGCAACCCTCACCAGGTCCAGCCAGTGCTGGCTCCTTAGCTCATTCCGTCTCCAGCACTGTCCAGACTGCACGGTCCCCTCTGGACCTCTGCAAGAGCATCTTACCTGGCAGCCCTGCCACTTCTCACCCAGAAGCCTGGAAGATCTCCCCTAGGTGCCCCTTGGATCACACTGAGCAGAGTGAAAGGAGATGGGTGTTCTGATGTGGGAGGTCCCAGGAGCGACTCTGCCTCTCTGCTCTCCTGAGGCTTTCACCCAGCAGGGAGCCTGGCCCGTTGGCAGAATCACAGAAGCTGCATGATTTTTTTCATAGCACTTTATGTAGTTTGCCGTTTCTCCCTCCCTTTTTCCCTCCTCTTCCACCATACACCATCCCCTCAACCTGGAATAGGTAGTACCTCTCCTGTATGAAAACATACATTTTTTAAATTTTTTTTGAAAACATACATTTTTAAAGCATGCAGTTCACCCAGCTATTTTTTCTTTTAGATTTCATTTATTTATTGACAGAGAGAGAGGGGGAGAGAGAAGCAGACTCCCTGCTCAGCAGGGAGCCCGATGTGGGGCTCAATCTCAGGACCCTGGGATCACATCTGAGCCAACAGACGGACACTCTACCAACTGAGCCCCCCAGGAGCCCCTCCAGCTAACTATTTTTATTAGCTTTTGTGTTTCCAGAGTTTTTTCTAATAAAAATATCAAATGTGAATTCATATTTTATTCCCTGCCCCTCCTTTTTTAAAAGATGTTATTTATTTACTCATGAGAGACACAGAGACACAGGCAGAGGGAGAAGCAGGCTCCATGCAGGGAGCCCAATGTGGGACTCGATCCCAAGATCCAGGATCATGTCCTGAGCCGAAAGCAGACGCTTAACCGCTGAGCCACCCAGGCGTCCCTCCTTGCCCCCATTCTAACATAAATTATACATACTACTATTTCTGCGCTTGTTTTTTTCTCTTCAAAATACATCTTGAAGATCTTTGCATGAAAGTACACAGAGAACTCCTTCATTTAAAACATTTTTGGGATGCCTGGGTGGCTCAGCAGTTGAGCGTCTGCCTTCAGCTCAGGGTGTGATCCTGGAGTCCTGGGATCGAGTTCCACATGGGGCTCCCTGCCTGGAGCCTGCTTCTCCCTCTGCCTGTGTCTCTGCCTCTCTCTCATGAATAAATAAACAAAATCTTTTTTTTTTTAATTTTTATTTATTTATGATAGTCACAGAGAGAGAGAGAGAGGCAGAGACACAGGCAGAGGGAGAAGCAGGCTCCATGCACCGGGAGCCCGATGTAGGATTTGGCCCTGGGTCTCCAGGATCACACCCTGGGCCAAAGGCAGGCGCCAAACCGCTGCGCCACCCAGAGATCCCCAAATAAACAAAATCTTAAAAACAAAACAAAACAAAACATTTTTAAGGGCACCTGGGTGGCTGAGGCGGTTAAGTGTCTGCCTTTGGCTCAGGTCATGATCTCAGGGTCCTGGGATCAAGTCCTGCATTAGGCTGTCTGCACAGAGGGGAGCCTACTTCTCTCTCTACTTCTGCTGTTCCACCTGCTTGTGCTCTCTCTCTTTCTTTCTCTCTGTCAAATAAATAAATAAATAAAATCTTTAAAAAATAACTTCTTGGGCAGCCCGGATGACTCAGCGGTTTAGAGCCGCCTTCAGCCCAGGGCGTGATCCTGGAGAACGGGGATCGAGTCCCACATCAGGATCCCTGCATGGAGCCTGCTTCTCCCTCTGTGTCTCTGCCTCTCTCTCTGTCTCTCATGAATAAATACAATCTTTAAAATTTTTTTTAATTTTAAAAGTAAATTACAAGTGCAGCTCCTCTGTAGCACAAGGATCCCCTTTCAGATAATTTATCTACAGACTCTACCATGTGAACAAGGTTATCTGAGGCATTAGGTTTTAAAAAAATTTTTTTTAAGCTTACTTTTTTTAGTAATCTCTACACCCAACAGGTGGCTCAAGCCCATGACCCCAAGATTAAGACCCCAAGATCAGGTTGCCTGGGTGGCTCAGTGGATTAAGTGTCTGCCTTCAGCTCAGGTCTTGATCTCAGGGTCCTGGGATTGAGTCCTGCGTCAGGCTCCCAACAGGGAGCCTGCTTCTCCCTCTGCCCCTTCACCCTTGCTCATGTGCTTTCTCTCTCTCTCTCTCTCTCTGTCTCTCAAATAAAATCTAAAAAAAAAAGAGACCTCAAGATCAAGAGTTGAATGCTCTTCCAATTGAGCCAGCCAGGTGCCCCTCTGTGGCATTGTTTATAAGAGCAAAAATCTGGGAACAGCCTAAGCAGTCATTAGTAGGAAACTAGTTAAACAAATTATGGTACACCCCTATGGAAAAAGCAGTGTGCAGTCATTAAACATGTTTTATTTTTATTTTTTAAGAAGTTATGTTTTTATTTTTTAAAGATTTTATTTATTTTTTCATGAGAGACAGAGAGAGAGAGAGAGAGAGAAAGAGAGAGAGGCAGAGACACAGGTAGAGGGAGAAGCAGGCTCCATGCAGGGAGTCTGACGTGGGACTCGATCCCGGGTCTCTAGGATCAGGCCCTAGGCTGAAGGCAGCGCTAAACCACTGAGCCACCCTAAAAAGATTTTTTTTTTCCTAAAAAGATTTTTAAAATTATTTATTTTATTTTATTATTTTTATTATTTTTTCATAACTGAACAAACCATCAATTTGTTCTCTCTCTCTTTTAAAAAAAATTTATTCATGAGAGATACAGAGAGAGAGGCAGAGAGAGAGAAGCAGGCTCCATGCAGGGAGCCTGATGAGCCACCCGGGCGTCCCCTAAAAAGATTTTATTTTTAAGCAATCTCTATACCCAATGTGGGGCTTGAATATACAACCCTGAGATCATGAGTCACATGCCCTACAGACTGAGCCAGCCAGGCATCCCTGCACTTGTAATTTAGACAAGTGGTGTCAGATTGTCCTGCAGAGGAGTTATACCAACTGACACTCCTGCTGGTAATGTATGAAAGGGCCTGTCTGTGATGATGTTTTTGTTCATGTGACTATTTGGTGGTTTCTCTCTCCAGAAGGTTGTAAACTCCTGGAATTAAGTCTCTCTTGCTCATCATCATAGATAATGAATGTTGAATTAATGAATGGGTTCACACTTCTACCAGGAAGGGATGGCTGGAGTGGGAGGGATCCTTTTGTCTTCACCTTGCCGAGCCCAGCCTCCTCCATTCTTACTGTAGGGTTACTGTTCATCCAGACAGTGGCTGAGACCCTGTGAGAAGTTCTGGAAGAACCTAATCCTGACATCTGATTCATGGCCCCCACTCCAGGGCAGCCCTTTTCCTGCTGTGAAATCAAGAAGTCCAGGGTCTCAGTCCCATAAGGAGCTTGGAAAATGAACCCTTATCTAATGCTTGAATCCCTAGCCCAACCTCTGCTTACATACTGCCAGGAACAGGGAACTCACCGCTTCCAAGTGACTCCTTTCAACTTCAGACAATGACTTTTAGAAAGTTTTTCCATCATTGAATTGAAACCTTGTAGCTACCTCCTCTTCAGGATATTCTAACTGTGGCCTTCTGGAAACGGGCTTTCTGGCAGATGAGCAGTGGGGGAGATTCGGGGACAGGTACCCCTCATCTATCTTTTTCCAGCAAGTAGAGTCAAATTCCCAAAGAAGCTTGGCAGAGCCCTGCCTGTCCATCCCCTCACTCTCTCCTGTCCTGTCCGCAGGTACGTGCAGGAAGGACGGTTCCGAATTGAGGAGAGGACACTGACAGCCTTCCAGTGGCTCTACAACCCACAGCAGCATCGCATCCTCAGCCGCGCTGACCTAGAATCTCCCTCCAGGTAAAGGGACCCCCAGCCATTACTCTCCAAAGGCAATACTTATGCAGCCAGCTTCATACTGGTTGTAAATCTGCAGTGGGAACCACTGCCTTTAGAGTTAGAGGAACCTCCCAGGGTTCTGGAAAGAGTATGTCAGCCTGGGTACTTCTTCAGCCTAGAAGGCACCGAGTGATTTGAGGCAGCTCACTACCTCTGCTTTCTTCTCTGTGAAATGGGCATAATTATATATTCCCTGCCTTCTATCAGGAAGATCATGAGTCTCAAGTGAAATGAGGGCTGCAGAGAATCTAAAAGCCTAGGGGTCAGTTGGTTCCTCTTTAAGAGGGAGAGTGGCTGGCAGATTTGCTGGGCAGCCTCCTCACCTCTCCTTGATGTGGGTGGAGGGAGCCAGCCCTGCCTTCCTCATCTCCTCCTGCCCTCTGTTGTGGTATTCAGCTTGGAGTCTGACTGAGGGGTGAGAGAGGAGGGCTTTTCCTGGCCCAGATTCCTGCTCCCAGGCTCCTATCCACTCTTCCACCACACTGGACAGATATGACAAGCATTAGCAGTCTCCACAGAGATCCTGGGCAAACTTGCTGTGGTCTCACCTTCCCAAGGCTTCTGTTAGACCTGATCCTGAACCTTACTTCCATGTTCGCCCTCAAGACATCTTTGCACCAGCTCCTAAATTAGCAGGACCCTCACAGCCAAGAATGAGCAGGCCTCACCTCCCCGGAGTGGTTTAAATGAAAGAAGAGTGGAGGTGATATCATTTGGGGGCTATATCATGGGCTGGCCAACAAGAGAACAGAGGTGATATTCTACTGCTGCTCCCCAGCTGACCCTAGGAATAAGATTTGGAAGTCAGTGGGTGACTTCATCTCCTAGATATCTGCCAGGAATCCAGTTTAGCTAAGAGCAGTGCATCTGCTCCCTCTTGTCTCAACAAGATTTCAGAAGGTACAGGAAACAGTGAGGTGGCTGGGTACTCTCGCTGTAGATCTGATACTCTGGAGGAAGAATTAATTAGATGATGTTGTAGAAGTATCAAAAACTCTGGGAAAGGTGACTCAGGCCACCTGGGAACTCTTGGTAGTCAGGGAATGGGTAGTCAGACAAGCACCCTGGACTCCAGAAGGTGGATTTCAAATAGTGTAGAGAAAAGACAGAAATTTCCCTAGAGCTTGAGGCAAGACTATTGGGAAGGGTGCCAAAATGAAATTCTGAGTTTATAGTGGTGAATGCTTGCAGGGAAAAAGAAAGAGGCTGCTGTGGCTGCCCTGGGAGCATGCTAGTGACACATGGACACGAAGGGCACATGGTCAGGTTTAGTTGCAGGCAACATGCAAAACCCTATTGTGTGACATTTGCCATCTGACATAATAAAGTAGCTTCTCCCTCACCTTTTCTTCTTCAAAACTCTTGCCACTATTGGACATTATCTTGTCCATTTGTTCATTGTCCCTGACAACACCCCCTCCACCCCCCACCTCCAAATGTAAGCTTTATGAGAGCAGGGCCCTTTTCAGCTTGTTCTCTGCTACATCCTAAGGTCATGTTTCAGAGAAGGAGTTGATTAAAGAAGTATTGGGGGGAACGACAAATGAACACAATGCAGGCTCACCTCTAGGAAGGCTGGGAGAGAGGCTAGCCTCTCAGACTCCAAGACAGGTTGGCCAGCTCTACCTGCTCAAGGTAACGACAAGGGAAGAAGAGGAGATGAGACCTCCTGCCCATGCAGGTGGCCTGAAGCTAACAAAGTTGCTCTGCCTTCTGAGCCAAAGAACGCAAATGTGTTTGAGAGTCACAGGAGTACAGCTGAGTTCTTGGAGGAGGGAAGCAATCACGAGACAGGATGGAGCTATTTGAATAAAATCAGCTTTCATACTTGGGAAAGCTATATCCCAAGGAACTTGAAGGGAGGCTGCCATACTCTGTGGCTGTACTAATTTTTGTGACAATATTAACAGCTAATTTTCTGAGTGCTTATTATGTGTCATGTGTAAATACTTTATAAGAATAAATTGATCTAATCTTCATAACAATGCTCTGATGTAAGTACTATTGTTCTCCCCATTTTTCAGATGACCAAACTGAGGCACAGCGAGTAAGTTGCAGTGCATATAATCACCATGCACACTGCCTCTCAGAGAATAAGGCATTTGCCCATAGGCAGGAAGTAGCTGAGATAATATCTATTTTTACAAAGAGGAAATAAGTCCAGAAAGCATAAATAAGGAACTCAGGATTCGTCCTGAATGAATATTTCAGAGTTCATTTTTATTTTATTAAAAAATTTTTTATTGGAGTTCAATTTGCCAACATATAGCATAACACCCAGTGCTCCTCCCGCCAAGTGCCCCCTCATTGCCCATCACCCAGTCACCCCAACTCTCCACCCACTTATTTTATTTTTTAAAGATTTTATTTATTTATTCCTGAGAGACACAAACACATAGAGAGGCAGAGACACAGGCAGAGAAGCAGGATCCATGCAGGGAGCCCGACGTGGGACTCCATCCCAGATATCCGGGATCACGCCCTGGGCCGAAGGCAGTGCTAAACCGCTGAGCCACCTGGGCTGCCCAAGAGTTTATTTTTAAAAAGACAGTTTGGAGAAGATAATCAGCAGCAGCAAGCAAATTCCCTGAGAAACCATCCTGCTGGGGGAAGCTTATTCGCTTTTCTGATTTGTTTTCTAGACTAGAAAGTAGGTTGGAGGTGGTGGAGCAGAAGACTATGGTTCTGAGTTTGATGAGCAGGCTGCCATTGGCTGCTGAATCCTGCTCCACGTGTTTATGAGTGGGTTGTTGAAGAAGGATCTGGTGAGCTGGTGACAGTGCTGATGGTAGGAACCTGGGCACCAGCCCAACAGGCAAGATGGCAGATTCGGGACCCAAATCAAGTAGGTACAGTTTAACAGGGATGGAGAAATCTATTCTGGCCTTCAGTCCTGCTTATACCTGGGAGGTAGACAAGGGAATCAGCTGTCTGAGGGGTTCTGATTGACTAGAAGCTTGGGTATGGCCCCATGATTTAGGTTTTAAGAAAATGCTTGCATCTTGGGGATGCAAGAGCTCAGGGCAGAGTCCAGGGCAGGGGAGGGAAGGTCTTAGTCTCAGACCCTAAGACGAAGGTTCCTTCATTTGTTCTTTGCCTGGGGGACAGGGACTGAATACCTTTCTTCTGCTAACACTGTGCCAGGTATTACCCTGGAAGGGGCTGAGCAGGGTGCATTTCAGGATGATGGATAAAGCTGCTGAAGGGACTCAGACCATGGGCTGGCCACCTCTGTCTTCCTTTCTTCCTTTCACCCTGCTCTGGGTCAGGCCTTGGTGTTGCAGGGCCTCATTGTAGGCAGACAAGGATTCTGCTTCCATGGGGCACATACTCTACCAGGAAAGAAGGACCATAGACACACAGACGAGAGAAGTTCCTAGGACCATCAGTGTGCCGAAGGTGCTAAAACAGGGCATGGAGAAAGGGTGACGTGTGTGTGTGGGGGAAGAGGACTTTGGATGAGGTGGAAGGCCTCTCTGAGAAGGGGACATTTGAGGTGAGTCCTGAAGGACACACGGGGGCAGGCATATGGAGAAGCTGCTGGTGGTGGAAGGGGTAAGGGGACACAGGAGATGGGATGGAAAAGAAGAGCGGGTCCGGGCCCAGCAAGGACAAGGCCCTAAGTGCATTCTAGAAGCAGAAAGCCATGGTGGCCAGAGCAGAGTGATGTTGTGGTCAACAGGCGAGACAGATTTCCATGAAGCCAAGCAATGGCTTTTTAGCACTTAGATTTGCCCGAGGACGGCATGTGCTGCCCCCGAGGGAGTGAGCTTCTCATCCCGGAGGCCGCCTGGAGAGCATGTTACAAGGAAAAGACTAGGCATCCCAAAGGCTGCCAGAGGACCCCTTCAAATTCAGGAGCATCCTTGGCTTGGCGGAAGCTGGGAGGAAGTCCGCGGAGTGGACGAAGGGAGCCCCACGCTGCTAGGTACAAAGTGGGGCAGTTTCGGGGTTTGGCAGTGCTAGAGGCCTCCTCCTCACCACAGCACCTCCTCCCTGGGCCCACCCCACGCAGAGCCGGGGAGAGCCCCGGAGCGTCCGCCTCCATAGACCAGGAACCCCGGGATCTTTCCGCACCTCCTTCCCCACTGCCCGGGGCCCCATCCTCCAGAAACTTCTGTGGGCCGGTGGGCTGTTCCCTCCTCTCCCGCGGGTCCCTTGGGCGCGCGCCTGCCCCGCCTCGCGCCTTTGTTCCCGAGGAGCCGCCTCGGGCAGTTTCCCAGCGCCGGCGACGAGCGCTTCCCCGCTGGGGGCTCGGCGCTCGGGCCCCGCCGCGCTCCCCCACCCCCACCCCACCCCCTCCCACCCCCTCGGGCAGCTGCGCGGCGGCGGCGCTGGGCGAGCCCGGCCGGACACGCGGGGACCCGGGCAGTGCGAGCGGGCGGGGGCGGGGGCGGGGCGGCGCGGGGGGGGCGGCTCGGGGGCGGGGGGGGGGGGGGGGGGGCGGGGCGGGGGCGGGGGGGGCGGGGGGGGGGGGGCGGGGGCGGGGGGGCGGGGGCGCGCCCGCCAGGTGCCGGCGGGCGGGGGGCGGAGAGAGCAGTTGTGCGTTCGCGGCCGGGGCCGGCCGTGCGCCTGTGCGCGCCCCAGTGACGGCGCACGCGGCTGGGCGGGCAGCGGGGGAAGCCCGCCGCGGGAGGGGGCTCGGTCCGGATGGAGACGCGAGGACGCCGCCGCTGCGGGCGCACGGGCGGGGGGAGCTGCGGCCGCTGACTGTTGACAGTCTGTCCACGTCGAGGAGTGAGCTCTGGGCGCCGCGCGTCGGAGAAGGTCAGTGGGTCCGGGGCCGGGCGGTGATGCCATCAACAGCCTGGATCAGGGCGCGAATCCTGGGTGGGACCGAACGTGGAGTCGGGGTGTGTGTTTGTGAGTGTAAATGCGTGTGTTTGCAAAGAGAAATGCAGCCCCGTACGTGTGTGAGCTCTGAGCTGCGATTCCACAGGGCACTTGGGCGGAATGGGATCTGTTTGGGAGATGGGGTGACTGTCCTTAGCGATCCATGCGGGTGGGGCATTGCGCACACACCGCCGCGTATGCGGGTGCGTGTGCCTGAGTGAGACGTTGCTCAGCCCCTGCCAGAGTCTTTGGCTAGAGAAGCTGACAGAGGTGGAGGTCAGAGGTGCGGTTGTTTACAGGTGGTGGCAGAAGAAAACAGCCAGGAACCCCAGGAGGACTGTGTGGCTCGTCTGGGTTAGTGGTTTTTTTTTCCCCCAAAGGGCATAAACCCCACCCCATCGTCGTTCCAACCTGTGCCTGTTGCGGAGAGGGGAGCTAGGATGGCGGGGTGCTGGCAGAGAGGCCTTAGTGGACCTCAGGGGTAGGGCCAGCCACCAGCCTGGTGCTCATTGCTGGAGGCCCTGGGTGAGTGGGTGTGGGAGAGCCAGTCTTGGGTGGGGGTCGAGGGCCGATCTGTGTTCAGGAGACCTCAGGACTCTGTAGAGTCCACACCAGATGCTGCGTGTCTGGACCAGGAAGCTGGGGGGGGGGGGGGCATCCTTCTTCCTCATCTGTTTCCTGTAGCTCTTTATATACCCTTCTTAACACACTGAAGGGCATTTATATGCAAGTGGGGTTTGGGCTCTGAATGCTGCCTCTGGTGAGTGGCCCCCTTCAGAGCAGCCTCCCTGGGGAATAATAGGGTTGTTCTGGGCTGGGTGCCAGAGCTCTTGGGTTCTTTTCCTGCTCTGTGACCCTGTGGCTTTACCTTAAGCCCCACAGGCCTCAGTTCCCCAGGCAGAGGGAAGAACCCCCACCCTTTGCTGTGGGTTAAGGAGGATTCAAACAGTGGAGGGGGCGGGGGATGGTAGGAGTGGGGTTGTGTGGGGAGGCTGGGAGTGACTCAGGGCTGTGAGGTCCCAGGAGTGATTCCCCCAGGAAAGTCTCATCACATCTTTGCGACTTGGGCAGGAGTTGGGAGAGGCTCTGTCCTCATCTCCAGGCAGGTGTGTTGGGTTTTCTGAGTCCAGGGGTGGGGCAGTGTGGGTGTCTGCTAGATCTGGCTGTTCAGGCTTCAAGAAGCTACCTGAGGTCCCTTGTCTTTTCCGAGATGTTGAAGAGTGGGGATGCCCTTGGGGGACCTTGGGGGGCCCTGTTTGGGGCTTGCAATGGGGGACTGGAGCTGAAGGGCATAGAAGTTTCTGGATAGAGTCAGATGCCAAACATGGGTAGGGCCTGGGCACATCTAGCTGGGACTCCTGCTCAGCCCAGGGTGTTGAACCAATTTGGTGGAGGTGGCTCAATTTCCAGAGAGATGACCCTCCTGCTGCAGGCACCCTAATACCCTCTTCTCCCTGTTTCTGTCTGGAGCAAGTGTGGCTGAACCACCATGGTTCAGAATGACTTGACTCTTGAAGAAAAGGGACCCGGCATGGATGGTGGTGGCAGCAGCTGGTTAAGCATAAGGGCTCTGTTGTTACTCAGACCTGGGTTTGTATCTCAGCCCCACTGCCATCTCACTGTGTCTCCACCTGTGTTCCCACAATCAGAAGCTGAGAGAAAGGCTTGTGTGTGATGGTTTATTTGGGAGGTGATCTGGGAAACAAGGGTGCAGCAAAGGGCATGAAGGGGAAAGGGGAAAGCATGGAGGTGGCTGGCTGACTTAGTCCGTGAAGCATGGGACTCTTGATCTCAGGATTGTGAGTTCAAGCTCCATGGTGGGTATAGAGCTTATTTAAAAAAATTAGGAAAGAGGAAAGCAGAATGAGGATGCATTTTTATTATTTTATTATTATTTGTTTATTCATTCATGAGAGACAGAGAGGCAGAGATTTATGCAGACAGAAGCAGGCTTCCCCTGGGGAGCCTGATGTGGAGCTCAATCCCAGGACCCTAGAATCATGACCTGAGTGTAAGGCAGATGCCTAACCAACTGAGCCACTCAGGCGCCCGAAGGATACATGTTTTAAAGATTTATTTATTTATTTATTTATATTATTATTATTAATTAAATATTTTATTTATTTATTCGTGAGACACACACACACACAGAGAGAGAGAGAGAGAGAGAGAGAGAGAGAGAGGCAGAGACACAGGCAGAGGGAGAAGCAGGCTCCATGCAGGGAGCCCGACGTGGGACTCGATCCTAGGTCTCCAGGATCACGCCCTAGGCTGATTAGGCCTAAGTAGGCAGCATTAAACTGCTGAGCCACCAGGGCTCCCCTGTATTATTTTTTTATTGGAGTTTAATTTTTCAACATATAGTATAACACCAAGTGCTCATCCCGTCAACTGCCCCCCTCAGTGCCCATCACCCAGTCACCCCATCCCTCCATCCCCCCTGCCTACCTCTCCTTCTACTACCCCTTGTTCATTTCCCAGAGATAGGAGTCTCTCATGCTTTGTCACCCTCTCTAATTTTTCCCACTCATTTTCTCTCCTTCCCCTATAATCCCTTTCACTATTTTTATAATCCCCGTATGAGTGAAACCGTATGATTGTCCTTCTCCGATTGACCTACTTCACTCAGCATCATACCCTCCAGTTCCATCCACATCAAAGCAAACGGTGGGTATTCATCCTCTCTGATGGCTGAGTAATATTCCATTGTATATAGAGACCACATCTTCTTCTTCTTTTTTTTTTTTTTTGAGACCACATCTTCTTTATCCATTCATCAGGTGATGGACACCGAGGCTCCTTCCACAGTTTGGCTATTGTGGACATTGCTGCTATAAACATTGGGGTGCAGGTGTCTCAGTCTTTCACTGCATCAGTATCTTAGTGCAATTGCTGGGTCATAGGCTAGCTCTATTTTTAACTCTTTGAGGAACCTCCACACTGTTTTCCAGAGTGGCTGTACCAGTTCACATTCCCACCAACAGTGCAAGAGGGTTCTCCTTTCTCTGCATCCTCTCCAACATTTGTTGTTTCCTGTCTTGTTAATTTTCACCATTCACTGGTGTGAGGTGGTATCTCATTGTGCTTTTGATTTGTATTTCCCTGATGGCAAGTGATGCAGAGCATTTTCTCAGCATGTGCTTGTTGGCCATGTGTATGTCTTCTTTATTTATTTAAAAAATATTTTATTTATTTATTCATTGAGAGACACAGAGAGAGGCAGAGACACGGGCAGAGGGAGAAGCAGGCTCCCTGTGGGGAGCCGGATGCAGGACTCGATCCCAGGACCCCGGGATCACCATCTGAGATGAAGGCAGACGCTCAACCACTGGACCACCCAGGTGCCCCAAAGAGGACTTCTTTATGGAGCCAGATGACGGTGTCTTGCCCATACCTCTCTTTCAATGCTTTGGTGCTTCTCTAGTGCGAAGTTCTGCTTCATTCTGATCTTAGCCTGCCATGCTATAGTTTTTTTTTTTTTTTTTCCTGTTTGCCACAATCCTTCAGGGCTTCTGTATAGTTATGAGAGGATTCCTTTCCACCTGCTCAAGATGTAAAGCAGTCATAGGGGCTCTCACAGCAGATGGGACATCAAGATGAGTTGTGTGCTCTGGGGGACTTGGCCTAAAACCAGAGTGTGCTGAGCCCTTGGCTGTGCCCACATTAAGGTCTCAGGGCCGCCTGGTTTCCCACCACCTTCCCTAGTTCAGATCCAGGGCTGGCAGTCTCCTTCCTGGATTATGCTGGGTAGGCTGGCTGGGCCCTGCCAGGTCTGGGTCAGCAGATGGCAGCAGGCATGGGCACCTGGGGACCTTGCTGATTAGATAACTGGCAGTGAGCAAGAGCAGGAGAGGAGTGATGGGCAGTCAGGCACAGTGGAATGTGCACAAGTGTCTGTGGTGGGCATGTTGCTGCACATCTTTGTATGTGTGGGTCCTCTGAGTATGTCCCCATGTGCATTGCTGTGTGCATTCTTGTGTGTTTCTGTTCTTTCCTCTGGTATGTGTGTTGTTCATACACTGGGCGCTCTCCAGAGTCCTCAAGGGTGTGACTGTCTCCTGGCAGGTGATACCTGACCCCAGCAGGATTTCCTCAGCCCTGGGGCTTCTTAGTCTTCTGCCCTTCCCTGCTCTGCTGTCTCTCCAAGTTTCCTGTCCCTGGACCTCCTTCTGTTTTGAGGAAGTTGCTTCTTCCCCACTGGCTGTGTGGGTGCGCATTACCTTTGGGGCAGGGCCTAGGAAGGATAACCAGTGCAACTTCCAGCCCCATGCTTTGAGATCTGAACCTAGGGTGGCAGATGGGTGAGCCCTAGATTGAGGAGATGAGTCAGGCACGGCTGCAGGAGGTGGGCAGAAGCTTGGCTGTATGTGTCAGCATGCTTCAGGGAAGTATGTGTGCACCCCATACACTTGATCCCTGCCTCCCTCAGAGGCCTGAGTATCAGTGTAGCTGTGGGAAGCCCCCCCCCCCCCTCCTGCTCTGATCCCTCCCATCCATGTCCTCTTCCTGGGTAGCTGTGGCCAGCCCAGTTTCTGGCAGGGAGCAGAGTGGTCTCTGGAGCTCTGGGCATTGCACTGGGGCCCTTGTCCTCAAGTAATTCCTGTTGCCACAATCATTTATATTTATGGAGCTCTTCCTGCACCAGATCCTGGACTGTTCACTGTGCAGGTATTAGCTCATTGGCTCCTGAGAGCGATACTATGAAGTGGGTTCTGAAAGCATCTCCATTTTATGAGGAAGTAGAGGCTCAGAGAGGCTGAGTCAGTGCCACAGGATCACACAGCTAGTAAGTAGTGGAGCCGGGATGTAACCCAGCTCTGTTCTTGACTTTTGCTGCTGTTCTGTTCACTCTTCACAAAGCTGGACCATCTCATTCTTGCAGTCTCCCCTTGAGAGTGGCTGTCCCAGATCACCCTCTCCAAACAGGGCTCCGCACCCACCCAGGCCCTTTTGGATCCTATCAACGTGTTGTAAATATGGGTATGAAGTTATGCTTCTTTAATCGTTCATCCCCTACCCCCCGGGGGGCAGGAATCCATTTTGTTCACCATTGTATCCTCAGCACTAGCAGAGCCTGGAACACAGTAGGGATGGTCTGAGACCAATATCCAGTGTGTGTGTGTGTGTGTGTGTGTGTGTGTGTATGGATGTGTAGGTTTCCCCATATATGTTACAAAACGACTTTTGGACACCAACGGGGTGTCTGAGCATTCAACTCAATCCTGACACAATCTACACCCAGAGATAGCATCGCATTCCACAGTTAAAGGGTTCAGTCCAACAGATGCTAGTCAAGCCCAAGCTGCCACCTGTGCTTCTTATCAACTGGCTATAAATCAGAGCTTCTCAGGACCTCCTCTTCAGGTTGGGGTAATTTGCTGGAACAGCTCACAGAACTCCAAGAAACATTTTTCTTACTAAATTACCCATTTATTATGAAAGGAAGTAAATCAGGAGCAGGCAGATGAAAGAGGTGTGTGGGGGCAGTGTGTGGGACAGGGTGGGGCCCATGCTGTCTCCAAGAGCGCCACTCTCCCCATCCTCCACAGGTCAACCAACATGGAAGTGCTCCCAGCCCTGTCCTTGTGCCTTTTTACGGAGGCTTCATTACATAGTCATTGGTCAAGTCATCAGCCATTGGCCTTTGAATCACCCTCCAGCCCCCTACCCTCTTTGGGGGTTAGGGGATAGGACTAAAAGTGCTAGCCCTCTAATCACGTGATTGATTCTCTTGGCAACCAGCCTCTAACCCTTAGTGCTTTAAAAAGTCACCTTTGGGGCAGCCCTGGTGGCACAGCGGTTTGGCGCCACCTGCAGCCTGGGGTGTGATCCTGGAGACCTGGGATCGAGTCCCATGTCAGGCTTCCTGCATGGAGCCTGCTTCTCCCTCGCCTGTGTTTCTGCCTCTCTCTCTCTGAATGAATAAATAAATAAATCTTAAAAAAAAAAAGAAAAAAAAGTCACCTTTGTGGGGCAGGGCGCCTGGGTGGCTCAGTGGTTGAGTGCCTGCCTTTGGCTCTGGGCATGTGATCTTGGGGGTTAGCCCACATCAGGCTCCCCATGGGGAGCCTGCTTCTCCCTCTGCCTGTGTCTCTGCCTCTCTCTGTCTCTCATGAATAAATAAATACAATCTTTAAAAAAAATCACCTTGTTCACATAATGAGACACCTTTATCACTCTCAGCACTTGCGAAATTCCAAGAGTTTGGGGAGCTATGAGCTGGGAATTGTAGACAGAGGCCAAATACATATTTCTTATAAATCACAATATCCCAGGATGCAGTAAATAGGCACTTATTAAATTAATGAATAATGAATGAATATATGCAGATATGTCTGACTCAAGGCCGTAGCTCTAAAATCCTCCTCTCTGCTGTCTCTCACACAGCAGAGACCATCGTAGGATGGCCAGGGGCACAGGCTCTGGGGCCAGCGTGCTGGGTTCTAGTTCTGGCTCCATTGCTGTTCTGGTTATTTTATTTTATTTTGAAAGGATTTTATTTATTACTTATTTGAGAGAGAGGAGAGAGTGAGAGAAAGAAATTACAAATGGGACGAGGGGCAGAGGGAGAGGGAGAGGCAGACTCCCCACTGAGCAGGGCCCTGGCATCATGATCTGAGCTCAAGGAAGATGCATAGCCGGCTGAGCCACCCAGGCGCCCCTGTTCTGATTATTTTATTCTGCATAATAAACTGCCCAGAAGCTTATGGCTTAAAACAATGGTGATATTTGTTTTGCTCAGGAATCTGTACTTTGGGCAGAGCAGTCATCATCCGGGTGGCTCAAAGTGGGGCTGGTCTGAAGGCTAAGTTGCTCGTGTCTGGCATTTAATGCTGGCTGTTGGCTTGAGGACTCAGTTCCTTACTACATGGGCCTCACCGTGTGCTCTGTCTTCTTGTCACATCCCTGTGTGCTACTTTGGGCTTCCTCACAGCATTGGGGCTGGGTGAAGGGGCAAGAATCCCAAGAAAGAGCCAGCAGAAGCTATTTTAGTTTTTCTTTTCTTTCTTTCTTTTTTTTTTTTTTAGTTTTTCTTACTTATCCTTGGAGATGGTGCAGCATTGTTCCTGCCACAGTCACAGGTTCATACAGATCTAGGAGGAGGGAAGAGAGATTCCACCTCTTAGTGGAAGAGAGTGGAGAGGGGTGTCAGTGTCACATGGTAATATGAGCATGTGGGATGGGGGATGTATTGTGGGATGGTGTGGCTGTCTTTGTTTTTTGTTTTTTGTTTTTTGTTTTTGTTTTTGTTTTTTTTTTTTTTTTTTTTTTTTTTTTGCTGTCTTTGGAAAATACAGTCAACCTGCCACAGTTACTTCCTAAGAATGTGACCTTGAGAAAATTACTTAGTCTCTTTGTGCCCCAATTTTTCCATCTGTAAAATGGGGACAACATTAGCTTCTTTCTTTCTTTCTTTCTTTCTTTCTTTCTTTCTTTCTTTCTTTCTTTCTTTCTCATTTCATTTCATTTCATTTCATTTCATTTCATTTCATTTCATTTCATTTCATTTCATTTATTTCCACAGAGAGAGAGAGTATAAGCAGGGAGAGTGGTGTGCAGAGGGAGAGAGGGAAGCAGACTGCCCGCTGAGCAGGGAGCCTGTCCTGGGGCTGTATCCCAGGACCCTGAGATCATGACCTGAGCCAAAGGCAGACGCTTAACCGACTGAGCCCCCCTCCCCCTGCCTTTTTAAGATTTTATTTATTTGACAGAGAGAGAGAGAGTGCACACACACACAAGCAGGGGAACAGCAGAGGGAGAAGGAGGAGCAGACTGCTTGCTGATGCAGGGCTGGATCCCAGGACCCCAGGGTCATGACCTAAGCCAAAGGCAGATGCTTCACAGACTGAGCCACCCAGCTACCCCCACTGGGTTATTTCTTTAGCGGTGACTGTAGTTCACCTACAGGTCCCCTATCCCCAAGTGAGGTGTTGGTCCGGGTTTTCACCATGCTGCAGGATCCAGCCCTGATTTCTCCCCCATGCCTGTTTGTGATACAGGAGGACCCTAACTGTTTGGAGGCTGTTTAAGGGTGGGGAAGAGGGGGGCCTTGAGTGGAAAGGGCCTTTTCTGTCTCTATTTGTTGTGTCCTTCTGAGTTAGCGCTGTTCCCTTCACAGAGGCAAGGGACAAACATTTATGGAGATGTCCCAAGGCTGGGACTCCAGCAGCATTCCTCTGGGCCTGTGAGGGCAAACCCCACTAGGACCCCCATTTTTATTCAGGAGAATCGTGATAAGTGCATCTTGAGCATGCTGTGTTTGAGCTGTGGGGCTTTTTAAAAGTGTTTGGGGGTGCTCCTTACCTCTCCTTCATCCTCCACCTGCTTCCACCTGAGTCACTATTCATCTGACAGAAGGATCTCTCCCCAGCCCAGTTTGCCAGGCTCTGGGGAGGTATCTCAGGGTGTGCTTTCTTGGCCCAGTTGGGGCTGCTCCTCACTTGGCGTTAGCAGGGGCCCAGGAAGACTCTTGGTTTGCCGGAACCCAGCCTAGCCCTAGTTCCCATCTGGTCCCTCCCTCATGCTCTATAGGAACAGCAGGCTCATTAAAAGCAGGGCCTGTGGGTTTGAATTCTGCCCCTTGCACCTGCCAGCGCTATGACCTTGGGCAAGCTCCTTAATTTCTCTATGGCTCTATTTCCTCACCGGGAGAGAGGACATGGTTGTGGCAAGGCTTAAGTAAAGTAAGCGGTATGACATAACTGGTTCATGGGAGATTCTCGAGAAATGAGTGCAGTTATTCTTTACAGATGAAGAAAACGGAGGCAGAGGGCATTGGAGTAGGTTTCCCCTCAGCTATATTTGATGTGAGACCAGGACTGGAACCCATGTGTTCTGACACCAGGAGATAGTTGTGGCTTTATCTCCTGCAGGACCTAGGATTCCCGCAGCCCCCATCCCTCATGCCAGGGGGCAGTACGGCTGCCATCCTAGAAATGCAAGCCAGCCACCCCTTTTTCTTCCTTTGCACTACCCAAAATTGCCTGCAGAGGGTGCTGATGCCCACATTCCAGCCCATTCAGGAGAGGCTCTGCTGGTGTAGGGGAGGGTTGGGAGTGACCCCACTGGACAGAGGGATCATGAAGAGCTGGCCCTGTGATCTCCTTTACTGAGATCTCCTTCAGATAGTTCCAGGGCCACCAAAGATAACAGGACTGTTGTCATGGATTTCTCACTGGCCCAGAGTCACCAGGGGAATTTGTTAAGTGTGCAGATTCCCGGGCCCCACTCTAGAATGATGGAATCAGAACTTGAGCAGTACCACTGGCTGACACATCTGTAGGTCTCTGCCGGGCACTCCTCTGAAGGCTTCATGCATAGTAGCTTATTTACCCCTCCCAGCAGTCCTCTGAGGTGGGTACTCTTATTGTCTCCATTTTATAGATGGGGTGTCTGGTCTGAGATACAGAGAAGTTGAGGGACTTGCCCTGGGTCACACTGCTAGTAAGCAGCAGGGCTGGGGTTTGAACCAAGGTTATTTTAAGCCCCAGGTGACTCTCATGCCCAGCGCCTTTGGAAACCTGGGCTTGTCCCCTTTCTGGTCTCCTTTAGCAAAATTTATTTGTCATTAAGTAGGGTTTATTGTGCTTTTCTTTTTCTTTCCTTTTTTTTATTTTAAAGATATTATTTATGTATTTGACAGAGCATAAGCAGGGGGAGTGGCAGGCAAAGGCAGAGGGAGAGGGAGAAGAAGGGTCCCCGCTAAGCAAGAAGCCTGATGTGGGGCTTGATCCTAGGACACTGGGATCATGACCTGAGCTGAAGGCAGGCGCCTAGCTGACTGAGCCACCCAGATGCCCCTTTATTGTGCTTTTTCTAATTATAGAAGTACTGCATGCTTATTTCAGAAAAGAGAAAATTTAAAAAAGCATAAAGAAGTAAAAAAATCATGATCCTTAGTCTCACCCCTTGAATGATATGGCATGGAACATAATATTTAGCTTGTTTTATTCCATTCAGAAATATACCGCAACTGTTTTCCCGTGTCATTACATGTACTTCTACAACTACTTTATTTATTTATTTATTTATTTATTTATTTATTTATTTATTTATTTATTTATTTATTTTTAAAGATTTATTTATTTATTCATTCAGAGAGAGCGAAGAGAGAGGCAGAGACACAGGCAGAGGGAGAAGCAGGCTCCCTGCAGGAAGCCCGATGTGGGACTCGATCCCGGGTCTCCAGGATCACACCCCAGGCTGCAGGCGGCGCTACACCGCTGCGCCACCGGGGCTGCCCTACAACTACTTTATATTGGCTGGAATACACTTGGTTGTTAGGAGGCACAATCTTTCTTGAACTTAACTTGTCTGTAATTTAGGTCATTCTCATAGTTTCACAGTTATGACAACACTGTGCTGGAGACCCTCAAAAGTACAACTTGACACACAGCCCTGATTCTTTTCTTCTTGGGATGGTGTGGAATTGGGAACAAAATTGCTAGGTCAAAAGCATACATATGAAGAAACAAACCTCTTTATGAAAGCATAATATACATACAGAAAAGTGCACAGATTTTAAGTGTATGGGTGAATTTCAAAAAGTTGACACACCCATGTAAAACCAACACTGAGATCCAAAAACAGGCCTTGAAGTTTACTGCAGAAGCCACCTTGACATGCACATAAGGATTCTAATTTGTGTTGTCAAATTTCCTCCAGCAAAGCTATATATTGGTTTCTTTTGAGTTTTCTTTTTTTTTTCTTTTTAAAGATTTTATTCATTTATTCATGAGAGAGAGGCACAGAGAGAGAAAGTCAGAGACATAGGCAGAGAGAGAAGCAGGCTCCATGTAGGGAGCCCTATGTGGGGCTCAATCCCAGGATTCCGGGATCACACCTTGAGCCAAAGGAAGACGCTTAACCGCTGTGCCACCCAGGTGCCCCACCTTTGAGTTTTAAGATTAAAGCACAAGCTCTTTGCTTAAAAGAAGAGTGGATAGAAGGACCATTTGGAGTCAGGCAGTGAAAGAGAGATCCTGGGCTGCCTGCCCTTTCTGGAAAGAGACCGACTTCCCTTCAGAGTAGAAGAGGTGTCCCAGGACTGGGAGCACTGTTTGAGCTCCAAGTAGCTTAAGAAGTTTTTAAAGAAATGAGCCTTTGTAGTTGATACTGTTTCAGCTCTTGCTTGTTTTATTTTTCCATTGATATACTTTTTAAAAAATATTTTATTTATTTATTCATGAGAGACACACACACACACACACACAGAGAGAGAGAGAGAGAGAGAGAGAGGCAGAGACACAGGCAGAGGGAGAAGCAGGCTCCATGCAGGGAGCCCAACATGGTACTTGATCCCAGGTCTCCAGGACCGCACCCTGGTCTGAAGGCGGCGCTAAACTACTGAGCCACCCGGGCTGCCCTCCATTCATATACTTAACATTTTTTTTCTTTAACTTGTAACATGTTCGTGGCAAAAAAAAGTAAAAATAAAAAAATCAATCAATCAATCAAGCAGTACAAAAGGACATAAAATGAAAAGTCCCTTCCCTCCAAATTTCAATGCTAGCCCCATTCTTCCGAGGTAACTAGTCTTGCTTGGACCATTGCTTATGTTCCATTCCAGAAATTGTCGAGGCACGTATAAGAATTTATTTATTTATTTAAGGGGTGCCTGGGTGGCTCAGTCAGTTGAGCATCTGACTCCTGATTTCGGCTCAGGTCGACCTTAAAGTGGAGATCAAGCTCATGCTGGCGTGGACTCTGCTTAAGATTCATTCACTGCGGGCAGCCCCAGTGGCACAGCAGTTTGGCACTGCCTGCCGCCCAGGGTGTGATCCTGAAGACCCAGGAGTCCACGTCGGGCTCCCTGCATGGGACCTGCTTCTCCCTCTGCCTGTGTCTCTGCCTCTCTCTCTCTGTGTGTCTCTACGAATAAATAAATAAGTAAAAAAAACTTTATTTATTTTTTAAATGAGAATGGCTTTATTTTTTAATTTTTTATATTTTATTTATTTATTTGTATTTGCTATTTCAAACAACGTTGTAATTAGCATGCATATGCATAGATCTTGTCTATGTATGAGTTTACATGTGGAATAAATCTCTAAAGACAAAACTCTGGCACAAAGGGTATGTGCACTTAAAATTTTTTTTTAGGATTTTATTTATTTATTTATGACAGACACAGAGAGAGAGAGAGAGAGAGAGAGGCAGAGACACAGACAGAGGGAGAAGCAGGCTCCATGCAGGGAGCCTGACGTAGGACTCGATCCTGGGTCTCCAGGATCACACTCCAGGCTGAAGGCTGTAGGCTGGGCCACCAGGGCTGCCCTTGCACTTAAAATTTTGATAGATGTTGCCAAATAGCTACCTTAACGATGGGAGTCCTGTTTCCTTCTATCCTTGTACCATTGTCCAGGTTTGTTTGTTTGTTTCTTTTTAAAGATTATATTTATTTATGCATGAGAGACACAGAGAGAGAAGCAGAGACATAGGCAGAGGGAGAAGCAGACTCCCCTTTGGGAGTCTGATCCGGGACTTGATCCCAGGACCCTGGGATCACGACTGGAGCCAAAGGCAGACACTTAACCACTGAGCCACCCAGGTGTCCCAATTTGATAGCTTTTTAGTCTTTAGCCACACGTTGCTAGCAGTTCTTTTGGTAGCCTGGCAATACTGAGCAGATCAGAATAAACCCAACAGTCTTGACTCAGGGGCCTACTCTTGGAGTCTGCTTTTTGCACTAGCACTGCTCTTGCAATCTTTTGTCATCGTCTTGCTTTCAGAACTTGTGCAATGGGAAATTCAGTCTGGCCCTTGAGATAGTGTGTGTGGGGGAAGTGATCAGTGCACAGTAAATCACAGTGCAGGTGTTAGACCCTCATTTTATCTCCATCCCAAGGTGTGGATTTCTAACTGATGAGTGTTTGCTGGCTCTGAATGCCATTGCAGCCTGTTTTCCTGAAGATCAGAGTGTCCTTCTCTGCCACTGTCTTGTGTCCGCACTTGGCTTATGAAGGAAGCAGGGGTGAATGTAGCCTCCCCTTTGAGGAAAGGTCAGCTGAAGTCCCAAAAGAGTATGTGGCCTGCTGAGGGTGGTTCAGTGGTCAAGGTGGGAGGAGAGCTGAGCCCCACCTGGTCCCTACTGGTGCCAGCTCCTGCTGTGTGGAGCAGGGGAGGATCTAGGCCAAATGATCTAGTGCCTGTTTCTCCAGGGGCATCTGTTTTCTGAGCTTCCCATAGCAGCTCCTCTCCATGCTTGTCTCCTCCTTCAGCTCCCACTAGTGGCTGTGAAGACAGAGCTATCGAAGTAGGGGAAACCACATTGCTGCTCCCTTCCTCCTGCCCCCAGGGGCCTATAGACACAGTGCAGGGGCTATTGGCAGGGGCTTGAGCTTCTTCCTCCTCTGGTCCTAGCCCGTGTTCTCAGCTCCACGTTTATCTAAAGCCTGGGGAGCTGGGTGGGTCCCCTGGAGCTCTGTCCCCTAGTTCCAAGTTCTGGTGGGAACTTGTCCCTCAGCTGGACCAGAAACACCCACAGGCCTCCCCCAGGGAAACCAGAGCCTTGTGACCTGGTGACCCCAAGTTGGCTCCATGGAAGGGGAAGGAGCAATCTCAGGAGAGGAGGAGTCTCTCTTGCCTGGTGGAGGCTCTTTCTGACTTCATCCTTGGTTTCTCTTAGCTGTTGAGCTGTGCTTTGCTTTCAGGTCCTTAGTTTCCCTGTCTGTAAAATGGGCACTGCATGAATTGGGCCTTTGTGTAGGTTCCAGAGTTAGTGGGGCAGGTTTGACCTGGTGATGGGCATTTGTCAGTGCAGATTATCATATAGAACAATGACTGATAACTTGGTTTCTGGAATCCGACCTAATTCTGCCACCATTGTGCTGGGCAAATTTTGTCAAGTTCCTTGACCTCTCTGTGCCTCAGTGTCCTCATCTGTAAAATGAGGGTAACAGTGGTACCATCTCAGAGGTGGTGTGACACTGAAAGGAGCGAAGTGGTTAGGTCAGTGCCACCCATCGTAAACTCCCAGATAGAGGCACTGCCCTTGGCTCCCCTGTCCCCATGGCTTGTTTTGGTCTCCATTCTGACTGCTTGGCCATCTGAGTCAGCGGAGGTCTGGGAGGAAGCTGGGCTGTGCTTGGTGGGGGTGGGAGGGCTGGGCCTAGCTTACAAAGTGGTTCTCTTTTCTCTGACTCACAGTCTTTCCCAGAGAGTGCGTGGACCCCTCGTAGAAAAGGAACTGAGGGGTCAGAGCAGGGGCGACGGGGAGCTGAGCGGGACCATGGAGGGGGTGGGATTGTAGCAGGTGATAGTTAGAACGACTTCCATTATGGCATGGAGCCTGTCCTGAGTATTCACATTCATTTGCAATCTTGTGAGTGTGGTGGCAGCCATCATATTACAGAGGAGGAAACTGAGGCCTCAGGTCAGGTTACTTGCTGGGGGTCACACGGCTCTAAAACTCAGGAGCCTGGAGCTGTGGAAGGGAGAGTGGAAGGTGCTCTAAATGGTTCTCACATCCCTCTAGAGCTCAGAGAGTAAAATATAAGTCATCTGGGATCATCCCTTCTGTCTCTGTGGGCCCTTACTCTGAGGACTAAGAAGGGCGTGGGTCCATCTGGACTCTCCAAGGTTCCTGGATCTTAGTTGCTTCAAGGATGTTCAGGATGCTGTGGGTTCCATGTCTCTTCCTGCTGATGCCGCCAGGCCATTGCTACCCCTTGGCCAGGGGTCTGCATCCATTACTCCATCTTTTGTGGTTACCATGCAAGAGAACAGAACCCCTGGTGGGAGAATCCAGCCTCCAGGTGGCAGCAGCTGGAGCCTTGAAATGCTCCTGTCTGTCCGTTTTACAGACAGGGAAACTAAGGACCTGAAACTCCTGCCTGTCTGGTCTCTGGGCCACCCTGCTGACCTCCAGATGCTTGGGGCTGGGCCTGGGCCTGCATCCCTACTGGGTTGTGGCCTCTTCCCTCGGTATTCACCTGAGTGTGTCTGTAGACTATGAGGGCCTGCATGAGAGCAGCTCTCAGCTGCCTCTTCCCCTGGAATAAGATGTTGGATCTCATGAAAGCATGGTTGTGTGTGTGTACAGATAAGACTAGATGATGGGTGGTTGGAAGTGCCCAAGCTTGTTGGTATAACCTCACTTCATACTCTCCCACATGAAAGAATGTCAGATGATGTGCTCCAGTGATGGGTTCACTATGAACTCTCTCTAATTGATAAAAAAGTAAGTAATTTGCAATAAGAATTGTGTTATTAGTAACCTGCATGGCATCCAGGCCTGGGCTCTCACCTGGTGCTGTCTGTACTTAGTACAGTGCTTGGCCTGGAATTGGAGTTGGTGTGATGACGGAGCAGGCTGAGTGGGCTTTTCTCCACTGTACTCTTACACCCACCAAGCTCTTTATCTTAGACTTCCTCAATGGAGAGTGGGAGAAATCCAACTCATGTTGGATTTAGGGATAATGGATATATATCTGGCCCTTAGCTCTGGGAGTGAGGTCTGCTGAGTTCTCCTGCCCACTCCTGAGCTAGTCACTGTGGCCAGCAGGGTGGGTGCCCTGGTCAGCCAGGCTGGCAAGATGCTCCCTCTGGGGGTGGATGGAGCACAGAGCTGTTTTACTCAGAGGGAGACCAAACAGATGCAGGGCAGGCAGGACCCAAGGCGTCCATGCTGTTTGCTGAGCCTCCCCTGGATGTGGGGTGGGTGCAGTGTGGGAAGACGTCTGGGTGTGGAGGGGGACATCTAGTGGGAAGCTAGTGGTCTGACGCAACCCCAGAGGGTGGGCCACACCATCCTTCCTTTCCTGGTGAAGGTGGGGTGGAGGATGTGGCTGAACCAAGGACCACCATGCTCCTGCTGAGAGGCCAGCTGCCTTAGAGAAAAAGACCCCACACTTGCCACTCACAGATCAGAACTGGGCCGGGCCATGAAACTGCACCTGTGGCCCATAGCCTTCCCTCTATGGAGGAGTCAAGAAAATAGAAATGCCTGTGCCCTTTGTCCATGACCTGGGGGTGGCCTTCTGGTACCACAGCACATGTCTGATGCTCAGAGTGGCATTGGGCCCCAAACAGGAAAACCGTGGGGAGGGTGGGCCATTGAGAAGGGCCATGGCAGCTCTGTTTCCCTTTCTTCACTGCTTGGGGCAGGGTATGGGCCTGGTGCCCTGCTAGCACATGTGCCATGCCTGTCCTTGGGCTGTCATTAGTGAGTACCTACTGTATATCTGGGATGGTCAGCACGGGTGCATATAGAGACAAGGGCTAGCCTTGAGTTCCAGCAGGAAAGAAACACACTTCCACACACGTGCCACTCTCCTACCTCCACTCCTGCCAGCGAGAAGTGTGACATTGCTGACCTGGGATCTGTGCTTGTGCATGTGTATGTGTGAATGCACCTTGTGGGCATGTGTACAGTCTAAGCGTGTGCCTGGGTGTGTGCACATGGGTCTGCATCCATGCACGAGCCTGTCTTCTGGGGAGTTACATGGACACGAGGTCTGTGTGCAGGTGTCTCCATCGAGGTTTGTATGAACTAGCATATTAATGTGCAGTGTTTGCATGCGTGTGTATGTGGGTGTCTAAGGACACTTATATGAACATACCTGTGTGCATCTGTGGGTCCTGTGCTTGTATATATATGCACACGTGTGTGTGCCTCCATGCTGCTGGGAGTGTGTGTGGACTTATGTCTGCAAGTGTATAGGAGTGGGGCTGATTTAGCTGGTGTGTGCTGAGCCAAGGTGGCGCAGGAAGGCAGCCCTAGGGAGTGAGTATGAAGGGCTTGTGTGCAAGCCTCCTGAGCCTTCCAGCAGGCTCTTTCTCTTCCTCACAGGCACTCTTGTGAGAATCCTCCACCTTCCTTTGGGTTCTGGGAAGCCAGGGCTCTGTGCGACCCAGCTGCCAACTCGGGCTATGGTGCAATCTGCTACCCGAACGCCTTCCGGAGCTGTGGGTTCCTCTGGGCGTGGGGAAACTGCCCTCTACAGACTCCCCTGTTGTCTCCTTGCCTCCTGGAGGGCAGGGCACACCCCCAACCCTGCGGCCTCACCCACAGGAAGTGCTGGGGTTGGGGGACAAGCGATGGGGGAGGTGCTACACTGGGCGTCCCGCCCTAAGCCTGTGGCCCCACTGACCCAGCTGCACCACAGCCCTTTTGTCAACAGCTCCTGAGACATCACTAGGACGTGGGGCCCGCGGCCACAACCATGTTTGGCAGGAAACGCAGCGTCTCCTTTGGGGGCTTTGGATGGTAGGTAACAGAGGGGGGGCAGTTGAAGGGATGGGAGTGAATCTCTCTGGGAAGTCTTGGATCTACTGTGGGCTGCCCGTGGGAGCGCAAGAGTGGCAGGCTTGGGTTGTGCCTGGGTGGGTAGGGTGGCATTTCAGATGCCAGGGCTGGATGGAGATGGTGGGGTATCAGACACTAAGTTTCTTCTCATTGTCCCTGGAGTACGATCTAGGTGTGCGCAAGACTGCGTGGCTGTGGTTGAATGTGTGTGTCTGTGTCATGTTCCCATGTATGTGAGGTGCCTCTGTGATGATTGTGGGTGTGTGTGTGGCTTGTCTGCAGCTGCCAGTCTGTGCGGCCGTGTATGAAGTGTGTGCCTGGCCGGGTAGGTGTGTTATGGATGTGTTATGGATGTGAGCATGTGTGTACTCTGGATTTCCAAGAAGGTAGGCTGCAGCTCTGTTCTTTTGTAGCTTTGTGGGCTCTCTTGTCTTTGCATGTGTGCCATGCTCCTGTCTGTGTCGTCTCTGTATGTGACTTTGGGGGCTTCTGTGGCCCACTGCACCTTTGGGCTGCCTCCTCTGTGGGGGTGACCTGTGAGGGGAGGGGCAGACCTGTCTCCTGAGGTCCCTCCCCCCGCCCCACCCACGGCAGCCAATCCTAGCTCTGTCCAAGCCTGCGCAGTTGGCTTTGTGCTCTAGTTTCTTGCCTGGCCCTTGGGGCCACTTTTTGCCACTGAGCTTTTTTTTTTTTTTTTTTTTAAAGATTTTATTTATTCATTAATTCAGAGAGAGCGAAGAGAGAGGCAGAGACACAGGCGGAGGGAGAAGCAGGCTCCATGCAGGGAGCCCGATGTGGGACTCGATCCCGGGTCTCCAGGATCACACCCCAGGCTGCAGGCGGTACTAAACCGCTGAGCCACCGGGGCTGCCCGCCACTGAGCTTCTGTGTGGGACAAGGGAGAGGCTCTTTCTCCCCAGGGGGCCAGAAAATGGGGAGACTGAGGTCAAAGACTTGTCTCTGGCTCCCAGCTGCTGGCAGCTTCTCCTCTGTTGGGGAACGGGGTCTAGTGGTTTTCATTATCGGTTTCCTTTTAGCTTCTGGATCTGGGGTGTTGTCAAAGAAGAGGTTCCCACTGCTGCAGGGGGTGCCCTGGTGTGGAGGCTGGTGGCTGACTGGGGGTTGCACAGGGGCTGGGGGGTGGGGTGGGCGGGCTCTGCCCCTCTGGCCGGTTATGCTTCTGTGTGGGTGCAGTGTCTGACTGCCCTTCCCTTCTCTCTGAAGGCACTTTGCCACCCATCCTGCGGCAGGAAGGATTGTGGGTGCTCCATGCTTGGCAGATGGGGAGAGTGAGGAGGAGATCGTGCTAGGGCTGGCATAGTGTGGCCTGGTGCCTGCTCACAGACCGTCTCTGATGCCCGGGTCAAGGAGTTGCTGTCCTGAGTGTGGGCTCTCGGTTCGAAATACCTTGTCTGCTTCCCAGTCAGGCTGACTGGGATCGCTACAGGGCAAGGTCCAGGCCATGAGAGAGTTTCCTCTGAGAGCCATGCTTCTCAGGAGGCATGGAACAGACCGAGGAACTGTGTGTGGCGCATTGCACATGCGCAATACGTGCTTCTAGGATGACTGAGTGACGTTTTGTCCAGGACAGGCATTTGGTTAGGGGCTCATTGAGTTTGAGGAGACAGCAGGGCTTCCTGGTGGGGTTGGAGGGTTAGAGTAGGCATTGTCTGGAGATGATCTGAGACTGACGTGCAGATAGCTAGAGCCCTGGTCCACTCCAGGTGGTGGACAGCGTCTTGAGGGCTGGTGTTCTAGGAGCTCCATTGGATGCCAGGGTGGATGACCAGTAGCATCTGGGGTAGACAAGGTGAGGAGAGGGAATGGCATGGGGCAGGTGGGTGGTGGGGAGTTGGAAGGGGCCCAGAGAACCTAGGGGGTTTGGCTTCTAAAAAGAGAAAAGCCCAGTGTTGCAGGCTCTGCTCTGTGTTTTGTGTCAATGTAGCTGAGGCCAGCAGCCCTGGCCTCCCAGGGCCACACCCCAGCGTGGAAACCCTGTGGACAGAGCGTTGGGTAGGTGTGGATGTGGGTGCTGGGCCAGGGTTGCTGTGACCCACAGCGCCACCGTGTGGTGTGCTGGTTGGGTTGAGAGGGTGCCACACCAGAGGGCCCGGTTCTAGTACTGACTCCACCTTGACTCATTGAGGAACTCAGACAGGATACTTCCCCTCTCTGGCTCTCAGTTTCCCCATGTAGGGGATTTCCACCTTATACACAACGTAAGGATGTTGTAAGAATTAAAAGAGATTCCTTGAGAAGATGTAAAATGTAAGAGCTTATTGTTAGGAGTTACAATTAGGTAGCTTTCGGCTACAAATATTATAATAGAATGTGGAGATCTCCCTTCTGGATTCACCCTACCCCCCATTTGGGGGCTGAATGGGAGAGGAGTACCACCTGCATGCCAGAGGGATCAGGGGCCCTATGAGACCTTTGAGGACAGGTTGTGGAGGCTCCATGGAAAGGGGCCTAGGATGCAGTGGGGAAGAAGCTGGGAGGGACCTGGGGCAGGAGCCTTAGGGTATGGCTTGTTTTGCTGCTGGGAACTGGGATCAGAGGTGCTGAGAGTTTACTCAGAGCAAAAGGATCCCACCTCCCAGCTCAAGGGGTTGGTGCCTGACTCTGCGATTACTGGGGCAGCTCTCTGTGTCCTCCCTATGTGGCCCCTGACACTGCTCCTGTCCTTGTGTTTGCCCTAGTAGTCGCCTGGATAGGAAGCCTGTGGCGAAGCTGGCTGACTGCATGGGGTGGCTGAACGATCTTTCCAGGGTTTTCAAGCATCCTGGATTTTGTACTCATGGTCATGATGACGTACGTGGTGGTGGGTGACACTGAAGGTGGTGGTGACACAGGTGGTGGTGGGGGGGTACTGAATGATGTGGTGACATGGGGTGTGGTGACACTGATGGTGATGGTGACAATACTGTTGACATCGTGGTGGTGGTGACAGTGAAGGTGATGGTGACAGGCGGTGGTGGTGACACAGGCGGTCGTGGGGACACTGATGGTGGTGGGACACTGATGACGGTGATGGTGACATGGGGTGTGGTGACACTGATGGTGATTGTGACAGCAGTGGTGTTGATGACATGGTGGTGATCGTGACATTGGTGGTTATGACCCCTAAATAAGAGGAGACACTGACAAGTGGGAATCTAGCCCACCTTTCTATCTCTCGAGAGAGGAAGGGGCCTCTTTTACCAGCCATAAGGGCTGACATATGCAGAGGGTAAAAATAGAAGCTTAGCAGCACTGCCTTGTCTTCCAGCAAGGGTGGGTGCAGGCTGGGGTGGAGGAGCTGGCTGCCAGGACAGTCTGCTGTAAATGTGATCTTCCTTGCTCTGAGCTGCATGCATGACAGATCCCACTTGCCCATGCACCATGGAGTCTGCTTTTGGGTTCTGTCTCAGGAGTGGGGTCTGTCGCCTCGCATGGACTGGCAGCTTCCAGGATAGGAGGGTCCCTGGTGCTGGCATCTTTCTAAAGCAGAAGCCTAGGAAATATCAATGTGTTGAATGTTTAACTGCTAGTGACTGATGAAGCTGGTTTGCAGAGTTCTCTTGAGGAGTGGGGGTAATGAAAGGAGATGCTATATACACAGTGCTTGGGATTTCTGGGTGTGGAGTCAGAACCTGGATTCTGGCTGGGCCAGTGATGTTATCCATATCTCTAAAATGGGAAGAATAACAGTACCTGGCTCATGGGGTTATGCATGGCTCCCTCCCTTTCTGGGCTGGAGGAGAGCTCCCCTATGTAGGGACTGTCCCCTGCAGGACCCTGTTGGTTTGGTAATCTGGACTGGCCCAGGGACCTTCCCTGCAGATGGGTTGGGGGAGCCTTCAGCCTCAGCACTGACCGCAGACTTTGCTTTTCTCTCGGCAGGATCGACAAGACCATGCTGGCGAGCCTAAAGGTCAAGTAAGTAGCCATTTCCCATTGTGTGCCAATCAGAGATGATGGTAGGCCAGAGCACCTCTGGGGCCCTTATGTCCCCCTGGACTGTGGGAAACATGCACGGGGCTGTTGGATTTGTCAGATTCTCCATCTCAGTCTTAGGGGTTTAGGATTGGAGAGGTTGGACCAGGCTCTTGATTCCTAGGACATCTGGAGAAAGGCAGATGCTGGAATGGAAGCAGCAGGTGCCGGGTCGATGGTAATGTGTGTATCTTTTAGGCTGTAACTTGGTGTAAGGAAGATAATTATATTTCCTATCACTGTGGTTATTACATGAAGCCTCCAGTCCATCAAGCTTTCTGAAATTTCTACCTACCTGGAAAATTGTGCCACATAATTCTAGAACCTCATAAAATACCCCAGTGTGTGCGTGCCTGTGTGTGCATGTGTGTATGTGTGTATGCATGTGCCTGTGCTTGGGTACGTATGTGTGGTCAGTTGGGCATTGAGTCATATGTCACTAGACAAACATCATCCTGAGAGCCCAGCCCTGGGGCTCCCTGAGGCTTCAACACCAGATTTGGGGTCTGGGAATTGCCTGCTGCGCTTGGCTTTATGTCTGCTTGTCTGTATGGGAAGCTCTGAGCAGACATATCTCTCCTAGAACCTCCAACTCCTCTTCCATCCCCATCTTTGCTCCTTTCCCATGTGTGTTTCTGGCCAAACCATTTTGTTTGCATCCTGATCCCCTTTCTTCCTACAGACTAAAAAAAAAATCAGCTTTTATCTTCATTCCTTCCCTGGACAGTGAGTACTGACCAACCATCTGCTCCGATTGAGTGACTTGAAAAGGAGGGAAATTCTAGGAGGAAAAAGTAGCATTGGTCACTAGCCCAAAATATTATTCTGCCATATGTGAATTAGCTTGTGCATGAAAAATTTCTCCAGTGAGTGTTCTTCTTCAGAGGCAGC